>NC_088301.1:35625071-35720533 GCF_032854445.1 Liolophura sinensis
GTCATAGTGCAGTGCTTACATGCTAACTGCCTCGGCCACAGAAGCCACGTCTATAAAATAGACAGATCTAAAATTTATTAATCACAATCAAGATTTCATCAGATGGCATCTGCACTGCATAAAGCTGTTATTTTTAATTATTACAGCTTTAATGAACAGATTATTGACATTAAAACTGCTGTGTACATACCTGTCTATTCAACTCATCAACCTCTTGTCTGATTGAGTCACCACCTGCATTGTTATTTTTGCTTGCTGGTTGCCTCCGCTGCTGCGCTCCTGACAGTGCCCTCATCGGTGCTGCTCTTGCAACTAAGGTCATAGATGCAGAAAACTATACAAAGTTTCTTAAAACAATCACATCATAAGGGATTATGTCCCAAACATACATGTATTTTTAAGGAATGAGAAACGGCATTCATGTGCTCATATACAAGCCAGGATTTAAATAGGTCACTTTGAAATGATGCCTGTCATGGAGCCTGTAGTGACTGAGTTTAAGGTTTAAGCTGGCCTTCTATATATTGTTGCAATCAGTTATATGCGACAACAAGCATTAAATTTCTCCACAAAATGGTTTGCTGTTCTGCAGACAGTTGTAAAAAAAAGGTCTTGTGAGGTTTGCAAACAATTTCACGCTCAGGAAAGCATGGATTGATAGCACAAGACAAAAGGATTTTGTATCAATCATATCTATCCTTGCCATTTTACAGCTGAAAGCTAGGAGCGGAATACAGCCAACTTTACAGATTTGGTTACTATGGAAGGAATACAAGGAAATCAGTTGTGAAGGGACTGAGGGAAAGAAAGTAAATAAATATTAAACAAAGCATTTGATTTTCTGCTTTCTGCATACCCAATACTTAATTTGCAAGTCCACATAATATATGGTCTATACACATGACATTTATGCCTGTTTGCAATCAATGACACTGACCATTGTCTGATATTGTTCAGAAATCTCAGTAGAGCTTGAAAATGAGGTCTGTTTTGAGCTAATCACTGTATGATACCGTCTACCTGATTGATCATAATACGTATGTCAATCATGTTGATGACTATTGAAAATCTGACATCTTGTAAAAATATATCAAAAGGTTATTTAAAGTGAACATAAAGTCTGCCACTAAATATAGACAGAAAAAAAATGATATAGGGCATAGTTATCACTGAAAAATACATGTATGTAAAGAATTCTAGCAAAGTTCTGGAAGTCGAGAAGACCAAGTTCAGCATTGGGAATATGGCACTGACGCACAATTCGATCCGACTACATGTAGGAGCTTTTGCGAACCTGGCAAATCACTAGCGATGAAAGCATCATGTGATAATTGGCTGTCACATCATCAAAAACCCTATTAGCTCTCAACTGTCAATGTGGTTTCTTTTAGTGGATAGTCAGATATTGATGCAAAAAATTGGATCTTGCGGTTAGAGTCAGTGTTAAACTGATGCATTTTGAACCACATTTATGAGCCTGGAACTCGCTTGAATAAAAATACTGTGACCTTTGAACAAGGAACAGAGCTGATATTTGTATTCATTTGACTTTTGCTGATGACATGTAAGTGTTTTGTCATGTTTTCGTTCTGCTGACCAAGTCGACAGAAGGCTCTGTTCCCACCTACATATTTTACTATGGATAGCTTCTCGGCTGTGAACTTGACCTTACCCAATTTTAAAAGTTCACAGTCGATTTCTTGGCTAGGAAAGTTTGGGTACACTTTTGTTGCACTGACTTGCTTGCCTTTCAGAAGGCTCTGATACAACACAGAAGTTTACTACTGACATTGTGAATTCCACCTATTAAAAGACTAACCTTAATTGGGAATACCACCATCTCACTCTCCCTCAACACCTCTACCACCAACTTGTGGTCAGTATCAGGCTGCCAGCTGAGATCGGCTAGGGCAGTAAATCTATTGCTTTTGGTGTCTTTAAAGTCATCATTATATCCCAGCCCTTCCAGTAATATACTGTTTAAACAGGCTACAATCTTTATAACTTGGACCAGCAGTAATTCTGAACACTTATCATTTAATTACCTGAAATACGACAGTATGTTGTTCTTACCTGGTTTTGTTTGCTTCGGTGTTGATCCTTGGGCTCGAGGCATTTTATTGAGGGCTCCCCCCTTAGTAGGTATTCAACTGTTTCACCACCTCGCGCTGACAAAGCATCATATTCCTGGCCTTGGTAATTGCATCAAGAACTTCTTGAACCACTGGACAAATTCAAAGTTGTCTTGATATTTGCCTTTGACTAGTCTTTCAACTGGAACCACCTTTAAAAAAACAAGAAATTTTGGTGATAACTTATACACACCCCACCACACATACTGCAAATTTGAAAATCAGTTGCAGTATTGCAGGACTAAAATTCTGTGAATATCATTTACCCAACTCCAAATGGATATGACGTTTATTTATGTCAGGCATCCCTATTCAACTTTCTTGCTGATGTGTAGATTTAAACAACTTTATTAACAAATGTATTTATTACAATGAAATGAGTAAAATCTATTATTCAGAACCTAAATACTGAAAGAATTGACCAAATACAAGTTGTGTTTAAAGGTTACAAGATTGTTCAAAAAGCTATGATCTGCATATATGTCTGCTGAGTCTACAGCCATTACATGTACAAATTGGACTAATTCTTTTCGAACTACACAGGTCCACATAAGCACAATTATATAAATTCATGTAAATAAAGCATGCAGAAGAACTGATAATTAGTGAAAAAAATAAGTTAGTTTGTATGTTATTTTATGGTTATCAGCACTCAGCACCATTACTGATGAAGCTCTATTAGGGACAACTGTGTAAGGTGTGGATCTGGCATTTGATTAGTTTACCTTTTGCCCCACAAGCACTTCAATCACGACATGGCTATATCAGATATGCTATGTACATGTGCACACAGAAATAACTCGCACCTGATTGGTTTAAAACTTGTATGGTTTTGATTGTCTCAACATACATGATTTTGCTGACTTTGAACCGCGATATCTCAGCTGCGTCAACATCACTTAAACAAGAAGTCATGCTTTTTGAACTTTCTGTGGAATACTTTATCTATGTATATATACATTTGGTATAGTGCTGTCTTTTCTTTTAAGCATTCCGTTGGCATGGTTGGAAGCAAATACACGACATATTTAACAACATTTCTCGGCCGAATGGCATGTTTTTTTATGCACCATGACTGCCCCCATGTAGGGCCCAGTTCATTTTGCGGGCACAAACCACGCCCATACACAATTTTACTACTTAATTTTGACTGCCTACCTATATGTATGCATATGATGAAATCTGTACAACCATGTATATGATGCACCAGACATAGCCAAGCCATGATTCAAATCCCTGTGCAAGACCATGTCTACATCAAACCATCACAAGACACTGAGTACTACTGACTTGATGCAAAGCAGAGAAGAAGGGACACACATCAGCATTTATAGGAAGCTTCTGGAGTTATCGACGACAAAACAACATGTAGGCCTATGGTCCCAAAAAGTTTTTCACAAAACACATAATGGAAAAAAGCAAGATTCCTAAAAGCAACAAGGTAGAAACATAAGACATAGAGTGAGAGTCAAAACTTACCTGTCAACCCCACTTTAGCAAAACTATTTTGCAGAATCTTGAAATTTTGAATAAACTCGTACTCTAATTTTGTATTGAATTTTACCCTTTTCAACGATATAGCCCCTGAAAGAGGAAGACATACGAGACTTTAGAAACAGGCCTTTTGAAATATCACCTGCTATTTCACTGGGCCTAGTTCATTTGTGTCTTCTGTCATCATGTGGAGCTAGACATATGGCCTGAATGTGAACAGGGGATTAGTAAAACGAAGCCTGAGAGCACTTGCAGAAACACAGCTTGACCCAAACTTGTCACGCATTAACTGTGGCTCAACACATACCCTTCCTGCTATTTAAAGAACATACAGGTAGATATCAATTGACAATAATCATTACAATTCATGTTTGACCGAGCAGAAAAATGATCAGTTCATTCCCAAAATTGATTGTATATTCATGCAACTGAACTCAAAGCTATTTTTCAGTG
The DNA here is from genome assembly GCF_032854445.1 of Liolophura sinensis. Lineage (NCBI taxonomy): Eukaryota > Metazoa > Mollusca > Polyplacophora > Chitonida > Chitonidae > Liolophura > Liolophura sinensis. The sequence goes on from NC_088301.1 coordinate 35,629,151, forward strand.
GTTCTGGGTCAGTAAATTACCAAAAATACTCTCAGACATGTGAAAGTTATGAAACAAAATGAACTAAATACTAAACAATGACAAATAAATAATGAAATGAAAAATATGCTGTATACAAAGCCATAAACATTTATATACAGTATATTAACATGAGCAGGTCTGTTAATTTTGGGGGGGGGGGGGCAAGGAGAGAAGTTGTACAAATATGAGCAAGCAAAATGGCAGTTACAGAATAACATGCTCCTGAGCAGCAATAAGGACGTGCCGTGAAACAAACAACCATGGGCCAAATGCGTCAGAACTCTGCAACCCCGACTGCCTCTCCTCACCTTATCAACTTTCATCTTCCGGAAAGAATTCTGGAGTATCTTGAAATTCTGAATATATTCATATTCAAGCTTACAGTTGAATTTACCCTCCCCAAACTCAGAGCTCCTGCAATGTGATTGGAAAAGTCTTCACAAGATCGACACAAAGCAGTTTTGCCCCAAACCATATCAGGTGACATGGTGAAGAAAAATGATCTGTGCAAAGCCCAACTGCAGCTCAATGGAAATCGAGCAATTATAGTAAAACCGCAGATAAACATGTATTCACATATACGAAAAAGAAGAAAGTTTATAGTTATTACCTATTTCAAGCTACAGACAGTTGCACAACACAAATGTAATTAAAGTATTTAAAATCATGATATCGTAGTGGGGATGTGAGACGGCAAAGGGACATAATTGTAAGGTATGTTCAGTACAAGTTTTTAAAGATATCCTCAAGTTCTTAAAACTTGCACATGTTCTGAATAATGACCAATGACCTGTTTCAAAGCCCATGCAGCACTAAGCAGGGGTAACTACCATAGCAACATAATACGCACTCATTGCCGTGGAAGTTACTTGCATGTAGCTGTGTGCGCTTGTGAAACAGGGCCCTGTTCAACAACTTCATCTGATCCAGCCCTACTGGTACTATATTACTCAACAATAGGGCAGCTGAAACAGAAGACAAGATCTGAAGCAATCCATGTAAATGTAACATTTGTTTGAATACACAGAAGGAAGTGGTAACTAGTATATGCTTGGCAACTGTGACTATTACACAGAGCAGAAAATGCTTGCCCAATATTCTACTGTGGCCGGTCTTATTTTGGAAATGAGAAGTAAAACAAGGGTAAAGAGAAATCAAAAAGCCCTGCTCAAGTGGGCTTCCAATCAACAGCTACATGTACATGAATTTCCTGAAGGGGTGACCACTTTTGACTCGTTCTTGATCAGAGTGGATAAGGCTAGTCTGGTCGACAACTCAGTAAGAGTGAAATACATGTAGCTTACATATGATTAGACTACATCAAATATGGGCATAAAAATCAACAACAATTCAGGTGACACAACTATGCCCCACCAAATGCATTTGGTTTAAAATGTAAAAAACAATGCCAGCAGCATTGTGGTGAGTAAACCCACTGATGGGAATCTCATGGGTGTTGTTGATAGGTATGTGGTTACCATGACCACTTCACAAGTGGGACAAATGCGTCCACAACAAATGAGAACTTTGTGCAGAAACCAGAGTTGAAGCCCGGACATGAAATCATTTCTATTGATATAGTGTATATAAAGAAAATAGCTTTCTGGTTACCATGAAAACCGAGAAAATGAACAATGTGAGTTGCGACACACTGTCATCTGTATATCTATGTATCCCACAGAAATGAAAACTTTATGTGGAACATGGAGTTAAAGTCCAGACAGGAAATCATATCTATTTAAATGGTATATATTGGGAAAATGGCAATCTGGTAACCATGACAACTGCATAAATGAACAAATGTGAGTTGCAAGCATCATCTGTTTATGTATGTATCCACCCAAAATGAAACTATGCGGCCTTTAATTGGAGCTAAAACATATCTATCTATATAGTATATATAAGGAAAATAGCTATCTGGTTATCACTACTGTGAATTGGACAAATGTGAGTCGTCATCTGTGTACCTATGTATTCACCAAAAATTAAAACTATATGGAGAACTGTTGGAATTACAGCCTGGACACAAAGACAGATGGACAGACAAAATCGCTATACCATCATACACTCTGCCTAATGGCAAGGGCGTATAAAAATGATAAAATTCACGATGGATGACTAGACAAAAGCTTGATGTGCAGTGAACTGAGTGCAAGTGGATGGGTGAATTAGAAAATTACTGCTATTTGGACTTGGTTTTCAGCACTTTTAACACGAGACATAAGAAATTTAGCTCTGGTAGCAAGGCCATCGAAGGGTTCACATGTAGCTCAATACATAATGTGACAGATAAGAAACTTATATCTTGGTAGCAAAGGTTACCAAATATGCACACAGGACATTAACGATGGAATGATCTCATGTCATTGTGCTTATATTTCTGCAAAATTTCAGTACTTTTTGTGATAGCATCTCTAACATTTACCTAACACTATAATACAGAATACACAAAGTGAAGAATTTTCTAATTTACGGGTGATTAATATGCACACAGCTCATGAATGATGGAACATACCCATTGTGTTACTGTGCTCTACATGTGTGGAAACCCAAAACTCAATACATGTAGCACGAGATCCCATGCCTAATAATTACTTCAACACTGTTTTCCCTGTTATAAGAGTGCCAAGGGTGACACTTGGGTATGACATAAAATACAGAGGAGCTAAAAAGAATATCTGGACACCTGCTTAAACAAAGCCGCCTCAAGCAGTTTTCTGGCTTTTTCCCAATCTGTCCAACAGTCAACAGGCCGCACCGAATCACCTTTTTCTTTCGGAGTGAGCTGTGGTTAGGTGGGACATCAGAAGACGGCTAATGGGCAAGATTCTTAGTTAAAGCCACATAAACTGTAGTTTTGACACATAGACAAGTTTGTTAAGGTAAGACACATTTTAATTTTGGAGAGCACATGATAAATATTATATATGGGTTTTTAATCCATTCAGAGGTATTTTAAAATCCTTGCCCTCATTAAATACAATACAGACAACTTCCTAAAACTCTCAAGCAGAAAAACATCAATTTCATTTAAGATATCTGGGTATTTCTGCAGCTCTCAAAGGCTGATGTAATGCACCGAAAAACTGACATGAGTTTTCACATTCTGTTGCCTAGAAAATATTTATCATTGTGGTGGCACAACCTACATACTGCCAGCTCCACTAGAATGGATCCCACTTTCTCATAATTTCACGCCTTAAAAATTAATCTCGCATTCTGTCATAATCGTTGTGGTGTAACAAAAGATGTAATTCAGAGCAATCCTATGATGATCCCGCTCAAATTGTGCAGGAAGTAAAATTCTAGCCCAATGTGCAGTTTGTAGCTTATATTTCAACAGGAAAAAAAACAAAAAAAAACTGTGCAGTCTATGACATGCTCAAAACTCATCGCTTATTCCACTTGGATTTTAGAACGTCGTGATGCTAAGTGACCCTGGGCCAGGTTGTTCAAACTGGTTTAAGACTTAATACCAGATTTCACTTCAAGCCAAGTCTTCAGTTTTGTATTTGAGCCTTAAAAATAATAATTGTGTACCAGTATGTTAAATATGAACTAAACCTGCTGCTGTCATACTGACTTTGGAGAACTACACTGGCTGCTGAGTTTTAAAAAATATAAAATAGGACTTAATACCAGCATAAACTAATACATTTTCAAACAACTGGGCCCTGGTTCATTGTACTGACTGTCAACAATGTAGCAAAAAATGTTACATTTTTGTAAACATGAATAACAAACACCACCAATGATGTAGCAACATCACAAAAACAGATATGAGATGGACATTTTCCATAGAATGTTATAATGAATAATTTTAAGCATTTTACATTAAAAATACTTCAAGAATTTTTTAATAAAGAAAACTCCCAAAATCTTGTACAATAATAGGAAAGCTGGTAGACATTTTTATGAAATTAAAAGCTCTACATTTTATCTTTAATCAACTCATAGGACTAAACAGCCTGATCAGAATCTTGTAAGTCACATTTTTCTTTTAAGTGAAATCTAAGGCTTCATCGGACAACAAGGGATGCACACTATTTGCTTTGGAAAACAAAGAATACCAATACATTACTTAATTGGTGTAAACTTTACAGTCTGAGAAAATAAGACATTACTTCGATGAGTCACAGCCAGATGTCATCTCAATGTATTTTCCGTGGTTTCCAAAGACCACAGGTATGCTCACAGTAAACCAAGATGTGTGCTTAAAATTAACCTTTTTTACCATTCATGTGCATATCAAAAACCTACCTGGAAATAGCAATCCATAAACTGACCAATATGCTCCACCTAAAATAAAGAAACCAAAAGTATTAAGAAGTCACAAGTGATAAGAAGCAAGGCCAATTTCAAACATCAAAGCTACATAAATACATTCTCTCCAAGGCTTTGTCATTTACTGAAACATGTAGATGTATATTATTCTAATCTAAAGATACTGAGCATATCTAAAAACTGCATGCACATGAACACAGTTACAATACATACAGATATTTTATTCCTTTATACGATTGTTGTTTAATGCCAAGCTCAAGAATTTTCAGTTATCCAGTTAATTTTGTGCATAAAGGAAAACAAAAGATTGCTCACAGTAAACCACCCAACCTTTGGCAAGTTACTAACTACATGTTTCTTACATGTGACGTACAGACACGTACACCATATTGGTGGAACACAAGTGGTCTTCAACAAACTAGGCTGTGCAAATGGCCACACGAGTGTTTCAACATCTCAATGTCACCTAGGACCCACAAGCCGCGAAAGCTGGGGAATCTACCAATTCTCTGTCTTTATGAACACAAACCTTGTGCCTCCCAGTGATTGGAAGTCAAGTACATCACCATATTTAATACTCTTACGGTAAATGACATTAAATTCAGTCCACAAAGAAACTTTCTTAAAGACGAATAAATAAATTAAAGATGAATAAATGACGAAAATATTACTTTTCTTCCTGAAACTTATGTTTTCCCAGTTACATCCCGACTTTTGAACAGACCTCAAAACATTGAATGAAAGAACTGATTCTTAAAGAAATATTACTGCCGAACACCTGCTTTCATAAAAATAACACAGGATATCCTTAACTGGTAACATGCCTTTTCTTTTTTAGCAAAATGCGAAGTCAAAATGGGTTAACTAAGTGCTTAAGTTTAGCCCTGCATCCTACCAAGCACTAACCTACATGATATTTGACATCACAGGTTTTTGTCCTTGCTCCCACAGAACACGAGTCCGCCGTCACCTGTGAGCCACCAGTTTAGTAACTACAGGCGAAATGACCCAATGTGGAATTCCAGTGAGTGAGTGAGTGAGTGAGTGCTTGGGGTTTAAAGTCGTACTTAACAATTTTTCAGTCATATGACAACGAAGGAATCATTAAAGTTGCCTTTGTTCATTAGAGTGCCTGTACTGTGCCTCCTTGTTGGGTCAACAAGTTTTAGTTGTGTAAAGGTGAATAAAATCCAACCTGTGTAGCACTGGGGTGCACAAAATATTGATTTCTTAAAGCTGGTGTTTTAAATTGAGTTTCTTAGAGAAGGTAACCTAGAAAAACCCTTGTACACATAGTTATAATCCGTCCTTACCAGCATGGAATATTGGTTACAAAACCATCCACAAACTGAGACCAAATAAAATTTGTATGTAGCCCTGTTAAGAAACCAACTGGACACCATCTGAATAGAACCTAGCGATTGCTCTCACAAAATCAATTAAGAAAGCACATTCATTTTACAAGAGCAATCACTCTTGCGAAAAATAATTGCAGGAATTTAATCAAAATTAAAAGGAATTTTATTAAAGGCTGGAAAGCTTTGCCCACCTGTACACAGTTCTTCTATCTTTGTGTAGTTTGTCTGTAGCACACCATTGACCCATGCCAAAATGTCATGCCGGCTCAAATTATCTGTCGTGGCACTTGTATGGACAACGTTCACAGCCATGGTTTATCTGTAAAAACAAGTCTGAAAGTAATTTACTTATATCTCTCAGAAACAATGGTGTTTCTGGCTATGATGTTTGATTTTATCACAAGTATCTAATTGGCATATCAATCATTTAAATAATATTTTATCTTGTGTGTATAACATGTCATTTCACAAAAGGTGACTGAATTACATTGTTGCTTTCTCCAATCAACATACGGCTCCAGCCACTGACATTTACCCTTTTGTATTAACCATAATGATCTTTTGTGAATATATCACTGTCTAAACCATAATACCATACATCGATGTGATTCGGAGTGAGTGAGCGAGTGCTTGGGGTTTAAAGTCGTACTCAACAATTTTTCAGTCATATGACGACGACGATGTGATTCGGAAGAGAAATTTCAAAAATGACACAAAATTCAGCTTCAAATACAGCAATTCCATGATTTAGATTGTGTGTCATCAGAACATGGTGTTTTGATAATCTAATGTCTGTTGTTTTGCTTGATAATCTCCAATAAGCCATTAGTAGGACATTTGCCACCCAAGTCATAGATGTGCAAGTCTGTTTGCTATATTGCTATGAATCCATAGATCTATGTAAATACAACAGAGATTGTGCGCAATGTACATGTATGATGCAAAGTTAGATTCCACAAAGAAATGTTGTAGTAAATATAAGTCACTCATTTAAAATTTGTGTGTGTAACTGCTTTCAGTGAATTAAGTAAATTTACATGAAGTATTCAATTGAAGATAATGTATAGTGAAGGTACTATCGATTGTACTATTGGCAGCGTGAGACTTGCTTCCTTTGTTGAGAATATGGTCCAACTCAACAGGTCATGCAGTAAACATTAAACAAGAAATATATGCATTCAATTCAGTGGCCTATGAACTAGGGAATGTTTCCTTTAAAAAGTAAACTGTCAAAATGTAACGTAAAGCAACACCAGTTTCCAGATTTGTGGAGAAAACAATGGGTCATACTTGCACAAAATCGAGGGATCATACATATTTTAGCAAAAATAAGTTAATCTCCAATACACTTATACATAGTTGTAGAATGTAACTCTCAGCATCGATCAACAAGAGTTACGGAGTATGACTTCTTCCTTCATGTATACTTAGTAAAACCTGCTGTTGGCACTGGATGTAAAATCCCGTCTTTTACCTGTGGAAGTGTGTGAGAGCCCCCCCCCCCCCCCCCCTTCACCACCAACCAACCTATCTTCATGACCAACTGAGACCCAGAAATGCCCATTAGGCTTATTCAGTAGGAACTGTTGAGTATGGGATAAACTGTGGTCATTGCCAACACCTTCGAAAACTAGACAGATATGTGCCACTGAAGTTTACTTTTAATCGTACATTGCCAAGTAACAATCAATCCAGACGTTAGATTAAAGGGTAGACAGGCTCCCAAATTTCAGCTTGTGATATGCTGAAAGTGTCATATCCATTCATACATTCAATTTCATTGATGTGTGGTAAGGATTTGTATCACCTTCCTGTGCCCATTATACAGATTCTGAACCCACCTATCTGCGAATGGAAAATGTGCATCAAAAAATCCATTCATTTCTGTATTGTTAGCTTATATATTGAACCTTCAAAATTCATTTTCGTATTTACATTTTATGAATCCTTTAAGCAGTAATTTAGTGCACAGCGTTGTTGTTGTTGTACCTTGCACTGTACAAGTCTTGAAGTGTATAAAAGTTTGCTGCTGTTGCTTTTATGTTGTTTTCTTCGAATTTCTCTGAGTTCTGTGCAATAGTATAGCAACAGCTCTCTATAACTATTCGGCAAATGTCTCAAGAAGCCTTCACACGATCAGGAATGTACTACTAAACGCCGGTTCTGATCAAATGTGGATGTCCCAGTGCCAATTTTTGGAAAATTTCATACAATTCATAGGCGTTCCTAGGAAGTTGTATTACCAAACAATGGAACGTTTACAAAAATTAACAACATCTGACAGTCGGACATAAACATAGGTTTTGTCACATTAGAAAAGAATTCATGGTGGCCAAACCTGTCTCGCGTCGACAAAACCGCTCCCAACAATATTCGCATGAAATAACCTTTGATACGCTCTGTCTGTTCGTCTCTTCACCAGAGTTCAAACTGGATCACGTGGTCAAATATATCCAATAAAATATCTGTATTTATTACTTTCGTACAGTTCCTGTAGAGAACAATTACGGATTATTAAAAAATATTGAAATAATTTTCATGCTTGAATGTAAACTATTTGTCTCAAGATACGATTCTCTTGAAACTGAAGTATTCTCTGGGTTGGACCAATTAAAATCTTGCATTATTACTTGCTTGGTTTCTGCGGTACTATCAAACAGCGAAAATCCGCGAATTCATGCTGTTAAACTGAAGTGTGGTGGAAGTAGGGTTTAACCATTCAAAGACGCATTCATACGTTTTGAAATGGAGTGCCTAATTGGTATCCAGGGAAAGGACTTTGTTCTTGTCGCTTCTGACATGATTTCTGGCAGAAGTATCATGTCCATGAAACAAGGTAATGTTTTGTCATAGGTGGCGAAAACTGCACCCTGTGTAATATGCATTGCTTTCATTTTTCATTTTTTAATGCACACAGTTATGCTTGTAACGTTTTTAAGAGCAGTAATTTAACACCATTTCTACATGATACACAGATCTAGTGTCTTGAAAGGTACCATAGTGAAAGTAGCGACCAAAGCTTCATATAGCCCTGGAGAGCTATGTTCGCCTTTTTTTATGATTGTTCAGTCGCTTGCATTGTCATGGTGTGCTCTACCACAGTTCTAGAGCTAACCTTTACAGTCTGATTCTACCAAATTGGTATGCTTAAACCTGGTGGTAGGCGAGATCGCACTGAATTTTCTTACACGAATTTTTAGTAAATATTGTTTTGATGTGGGTAGACTACTCTAGGAAAACCTCCAAAAGAGGGGTTGCATGTGACCAGGGCTGAAATTAAGCGGCGAACGCTCGTTTGGTTCGAGTATCCGTTAGCACTGCTGTAAATGAGGTGAACATACTCCCATTTGCCAACAGTAGTCAGGAAATGAAAGATTTGTAATGTAATATAATTTGACAGTTTCTGTAGTAAAAGTCATTGTAACTTTTGCTGTGTTTTTATTAACTGACAGCTTTGTTTACGCTCTCCGCCACTTGTTTTATTCTGGGAAGGTCGTCTGGGAGATTATAACTCTCTACAATCTATGACTTGTACATTCCCTCACTAACCACTTTCATAATGCTCACGTGTTTTATTAGAAATGTATGAGTGTGCATTCTGTCGAACATTAAAGTTGAGTGAACCATTGACTGAGTGACTTTTTAATCCATTTCATTATCACAGTTACATTGAAAGTTCAATGTTGTTTGTTCTTAACATAACATGAGCATCCTGTGGGACACTCCAACAGAGAAGTTCAGTGAACTGGTGTGATATTTCACACACTGATAATTTTAGGGCTGGTGATGTCATCACCTTGGTAGAACAATTGACAGGTAGCCATATTGGAGTTTTGTTAACAAAGGCTGCTATAGCTAAAGCGCTCCAATATGGCTTCAAACATTTGTTCCAGGCATAGAATTTGGTCGACGTTTTTCTAGAATAGATGTGCTGACCTCAAAGCAAAGTCAAGTATGGAGAAGGGAAACGTCATACCAGAGTTTTGATGTTTATCTTTGGTTTTCTTTCTAACAGGGTAGGCCAATGACCAAACAATATGTGGGTTTTACTAAGTATACATGTAGGAACATTAAGAACATATCTTTGATAGAGAGTTCCATGCAAGTCAGTGCGATCTTGCCTACTGCCAGATTAAAGCATAGCGATGTGGACTGAAATAGTAAATAGTAAATTTTCAGTCAATTCCCTAGCCTGTTCAGTTGTGCCTTTATAATGCTTAGGGTCTTAGACCACCATACCGTTAAAATCTTGAGCTGTCAATCTCCATATTTCATCCACGTAGCTGAACATCCAAAAATGGCTGTAATTTACAACATCTTTATTTCACTCTCCATTCAACATTGTCATTTCAACTATTGGAGCATACATAGACATTTCTTTTTATACCATTCAAATACATTTCCTCCTACATCAGTTGGTGGGGGGGGGGGACCCATGGCTGAGGTTGTTAGTGTGCCAGCGTGGCATAATGACCCAGGAACCTCTCCTCAATGGGGTCGCAGTGAGTTCAAGTCCAGCCCATACTGATTTCCTCTTCATCTGTACGTGGGAATGTCATCCAGCAACTTGTGGATGGTCGTGTGTTTGGGCTCTGCCCGCTTTCCTCCCACCATAAAGCTGTCATCTAGCCAGATGTCGCTCCATATGAACCATCAGAATGGTGCTTTCAGTATTTGGAAGGTAGGATGATGTTTGGGTAACAATTAAGAGTTTCCAGTGTTGCTAAGGCTGAATTACCCACCTTACCTTCTTGTTTCACCTACATTCAAGAAGTCATTCTCTCCTTATCCATAGTTCGTTTTTGACGGGCAAGTCCATTTTGAACAATATTTTGACAAAGGAAATCTTTGACACCTCTTCTCCGTTCACGCTTGAATTGTACTTGCCATTGCTTGCACACGGACTGCTTATGTCACGTTTTTTTTGGAATAGCTGTCGTCGTATAAGTGAAATATTCTTGAGTACGGAGTCAAACACCAATCAGATAATAAATTCATTGGTTAGTTTTACTGTATGGTGGTCTCTGTGGCATGTCTTCTAAACACATTAACCCCAAGCTGGTCTTTAGGATAATTCTGAATGTACAAAGGTCTTAATTAAAAAATCTTGTCAGATGTTATCAACCTCATAAAAATGGTTTACAATTTTCAAGTGAAATAAGAAGTATAATTTTTGGTAGATGTAAGGATAAATTTTAGTATTACGTATGAAAGCATTAGTGTGTATTTATTTTATAAATTATTAGATTTATTTGTATTAATTAAAATTTTGGAAACCAGACACAACAATTTGACATTTTAATGTGGCTATGATGAAATGTGCAGATTTACCAGGCAAATAATGATATATTAAGAGGACAGGCCAATTTACTTGGCAGTCGTGCAGTTGAGAAGTGGGTAACAATAGGTTTGACGTGTGAGGCATGTGACAATCAGTAGACATCTACAGAGGTCAAGATATTCAAGCTGAGTGGGATGGTGACCTTGACACAAATTCTGGTCGTGCAGAATGATTTAAAGTTACGAAATCTATTTGATTTCATTGGAGACATTGCAAAGTAACACGAAAGTGAGTGAAATACAGCAAGCAATCATTTATGTGCCTGAAATTATTAATATTTGCATGATTCAAAGTCATCTTGTGATGGTCTGAGCTCCATTTGTGATCATTTTTATATTGGAATTTTAGTGAATGACCAAACGTTTTAAATGATGACTGAAAAAAATTTTTTTTTTTACTGAAAGCAAAGTTAAACTTCAGTGAAACAATTAATCCAAGACAGTGATTTTTTCTTTTGTTTTTATTTTAGATTATGACAAGATGTTCAAACTCAATGATCACCTTTTGATGTTGGCAAGTGGTGAACCTGGAGATACTGTACAGTTTGCAGAATACATTGGAAAAAACATTCAGCTATATAAAATGAGAAATGGTTAGTTTGCAAATAATAAGAAATTATAAGAACATAAAGAGGATAGAAAGAGGAACACATTTTAAATGTTTTTGAAAATATATTTCATTTTAATTGACAGTGATGCACTCTATAACTAAGTACATTTTCCACAGTACCATTGTTTTCTGTTCCAATGTAACAGTTACTTTAACTAATATTTTGCATGCAGTTTGTTGAAGATTTAATTTTGGTTTGGTACTTTCAGGTTATGAGCTTTCACCCCATGCTGCAGCTAATTTCACAAGGAAAAATCTGGCCGATTTTTTAAGGAGTCAGGCAAGTTTGTTAAATTCAATTTATATGGAGTAAGTCTGCCAAAGTGATAAAATTCTAAATCATTAAGAAAGGATGGGATAAAAGCTGTATTAAAGCTAACATCCACTCATATGGAAAGGTGTGGTTTCTTATGTTTTGCTTGGATAGACAAATTGTTAAGCATGCGCTTAAGCCTAAAGCACACATACCCTAAATGACTTAAAAATTCAATCACAAAAGAGGATTTTTGAAAGCAAATAAATGTCATGAGATATTATTTCTGGTGCAAAAATTTACCTTCCAAACACTTCTCAAAGCACCATTCTAAAATTAATAGCTCCTAGAATATGGAAAAATGTGCAACCTAGTCATGGACGAAATTTTAGGTCATGTAGGGCACATATGTATATGTTCATTCTTGCATCATGTTTTTGGTAAATGAAGTATACAAAACCTTGTGGTTTGGGTTTAGGGCATCACCTGGTTTGTGATGTAAGTGGAAGATCCATATCATTTTGTGGTAAAAATCAGTTAATTTTCATTTCATGTAGTGAAATGGATGTATACAATGTATCTCCAACTATTATGTGTTTTTCTTTTTTGTGATTGTGTATTTCAGTAATTGCCAGGATACATGATGAGGGGTTGGTTTAGTCCCATCCTTTAATAGGAAATCTTTTATCACTTTGAGTATGACCTACTATCACCTCAGGTCCACTGTTCCAGGGGCCTTTGTGGCAAAACTCATTCAACAGCTCATAAAGGGCAGGTTAAGTGGGTCTTGCCTGAAATTCTTGTCTTCCATCAATAATGCAGGAACAACATGGTGTATGTTTGAAGGTGAAAACATGCACATCACATGAGAAAGTTTATTGTATATTAATTACTTGCCTAAAGTCAGTGGTTACTCAAGGCATCCCGGTTTACCCCAACAATAAGAGGTGATTGCTGTCATACACTGTATATTAGTAAATTTCTTGAGCACAGCATTCATAATCCCAGTGAAACAATGAATGAATCGCCATATGCCATAATGTGGTGACATAAATAAATGTGAAAGTGTACAGTCCCCAAGATGGAAGCATGGTTAAGTCAAAAGCCTGTAAAATTGGTGCTCGTGGTACTTCTTTCTTGACACTCTCAACAGGGAGATTGTACCGAGTCAGTGAAGTGTTGATATACTGCAACTCAGACAGAGCCAAAATGAAGCGTCAGCCACCACACTGATAGGGAGATATTATAATTTTGCAGCTTGTGTTCATATTGCATGTATTTAGTGTTGCTTGCTTTAGGTTCGTGAAACTACCAGTATTGGGCATCATTGATCCTCCTGCTGTATTGATAAACAAAGGACTGCGTATTTTTTTGTGAAGTGTAATGGGTGAATTAAAGTCATATTTGTTTAATTTTTAGACTCCATACATGGTTAATCTCCTGTTGGCTGGTTATGACAAAGGTGATGGGCCTTCTCTGTATTATATGGATTATTTGGCATCTCTGAACAAAATCCCATATGCTGTCCATGGTTATGGTGGATTCTTCACCCTGTCCATCATGGACCGGCATTACAAGGAAGGTAAGTTAGTTGTGAGCATAGTTGTTTTCTTGGCTGTTCTGTACCTTATTTTTATCATTTTATGAATTGGAGGTTATCACTGCCTGAAGATTCCCATTTAGTCTAGTGGTAGAAACATGGACTCAAATCCATAGCTGGTATTAGATCCCCTTCACATTGGTTGGCAGACATACACAGTTGTATTGAAAGAATAAGTGAGCAAGCATACGGGCACTGCCGTGCTGGGAGGAATGATTCAAAGAAGGGAACCCATCTTTCACGGGAGCTCTAGATTGAAATAGACAGGTCTGCAGAGATTCTTAGATCTACATTTGACTTCCATGTTATTTTTGCATGTAATAAATAATGTAGGTGCATAACCTACCCCTTCCAAATTCATGCATCCTCAAAAAATCTGGTTAGATAGTTAATTAAAGAGCAGAAAGTAATTTTCTCCTTTCTGCTTGGGTATTTATGATCTATTAATGCTTAGCACTATCTGCTAACTGCACATCATGCACCATTGAATACAATGTTACAATCTTATAATTGTTATAATGTATGTTTTCACCTTAACCAGCAGCATAATATAATTTTGTGACATTTTGAATTAACAGTACACAAGAATTGTTGTGATGCAGTCATGTATTTGTTGTAGTTACATTTTAATGTTAAAGAGAAGAGTTCTGATAACCTTTGCATGCTAAACTACATGAAAGTCGTGTGAAGTATTTATCTAAACTAGGGTAAACTGGTGTGAAATAATGCTGAGCACAAAACATTCTCAATTTTAGATTTATCAAAGGAGGAAGCGATGAAACTCCTACAAATGTGTATTACAGAGGTAAGCTTTTCAGACCAAATTGAATTTTACTTCTGCTTGATGTGCCTGTATCTTTAATACATAATATGTTTAGAATAACTTATTGTTTTGTTCACTGGAACACAAGAAGTATCTTTTTCTCCCTATTGACATTGTATAAAATAGTGAAAGTCTCCTGACTGAAGAATAAAAAAAAAACATGTTTGTTGAAGTCCAGTATGCGTATGTCCCAGTGTAAAATGATATCGCCAGTTTAAGTCCTGGTAGGGCTACTTGCTTATCTTTTAACATGACAGTGTTGGAGTTTAACTGAAAGGACCAACAGGTGATGATTATGTCACACCCTGAGCATCAGCGACATCCAATATCAGAGAAAACAACCTTGAACAAAATTTTATGGGTGGTATATTAAAAAGTACTGCATGTATTGAGCTGGGATTTTACACACATGTAGAGCACAGTAACATAAGGATGATGTTCCATGATTGATTCACTGTGTGCATATTAATTACCGTAAATTACCGAGATTCACAACTTCATTACTTTACTTATTTAGCTAAAGTTTGACATTCATGTGTCTCCTAGAGGTCACTTTGGTAGCCTTGCTACCAGATCTAAGTTTATATCTCTTGTACCACCCCATATTAAAATAGGCAGATTTATCATACCATGCTGTAAAGCAACATTAGTTTGCAAAGGGACGTCACAATGTCATATCTTGAAACTTACATATTGTCTTCCACCTATGTGCTGTTCAGGTCACTACAGCACAGGAGAAATCAGTTACATCGGTCAGTGATTTATTCCAGAAATTTGTATAAGTGAAAATTTGTTGAGTATGGCATTAGTAAGTAAATTAAATGGTCCTTTTTTTGCCATTTTCAGATAAGCCGAAGATTCATCGTCAATCTACCTAGTTTCAAAGTGAGGCTGGTGGACAAGGACGGTGTCCATGACTTGTCGTCCATGTCACCAACTGTGTAGTCACTATTGTCCATCTATTTATGCTCCTGTTAATATGAATGAAGATGGCTTGTGCTCATCTCTAGAACTTGGTGTAAGGCTCCATTTGTAAAAACAAACCACAATGAAAATGAGAAAGATAGTGTTTGAGATGTTGAGAACAAGGTAACAGGAATGGATCTGCACTTTGACAGTGTTAAGTGTTAAAGGTTGTGCAGTATCTTGATGTGATTTTGTCGGACAAGACACTTGAATCAGAGCGAACACTGGGAGTACTTCAAACAGCCATTGAAATACCTATTCATAACAGTTTTGCAGTTCTTATTCAGACTGGGAAATGTTTATATACATGATGGACGGACATGTGCATTCTTAAGACATGTTCATCATATTTTATTAAAATGCAAACATATAATACCTGTTTTTTTGTTAAATCGTTTTGAACAAGACTGTATTTAGAAATACAGTCCTGTCTTGTCATTTCATAGCCTTGTATAGTATGAAGAATTGGATGTGTTCATGAGACCGATTTATAGGTGTGGTTCTTCTTCCCTCTCCAGCCATAGATGGGAAGGTCTGTCAGCAACCTGTGGATGGTTTGGGGATTCCACCGGACTCTGCCTTGTTTCATCCCACCATAACACTGGCCACTGTCATATAAGTGAAATATTCTTGAGTACAGCATAAAACACCAGTGAAGTTAATAAATAAATCAGTCTTCCCTTGTAATAACTTTTGAATGATTTTGAATGACTTGAAAGTCAATTTCAGATATACGAATGAAAAAAAAAAAAAAAAAAGGAAGAAAAATAATTGAAACACTATTCGCAACAAATCAAGTTACCTGGTAGTTGCTTGGGTCATGTTCATTCACAATCTGTAGCTGTGAGAGTAGGTGTCAAACATCAGCTTAATTTAAGGCAAACCAATTTTAAGTATTTTATTTGAGTAGTATAGTGTGTATTACTTAATATCTGTGACAGGATTGTTTTAGAAGGAGAAAACCATGCAGAGCGCTGTGGAAACCAGTGCTCATCATCTGTCACTAGGTACTCAACCCACGGCAAATTAAGCCTCCAGGAACTAGATTCAAACGCACCACAGTCTTATCCATCAGAGTAGTTTCTCTGCTATCTGCATGTAACTGGTCAATTACCCTCCGTTCTGCCGTCTGCGACAAAACTGTTTTATCTCACAGCTGATACAGACTTTGGCTTCATAATTCCAAAAGGATTTTTTCTCTTAACCTTACAAATGATGTGGTAACGCAAAAGGCTGTTGTAACATAATGTTGTGATAGGACCCAAAATACACTAGTCATTATGTTATTACTTATAAAACCTGTTGCGGTTGTATAAGTGAAATATTCTTGAGTACAGCGTAAAACACCAATCAAATAAATAAATAAACATTACATACATTACAAGGTCTGTCAGCAACCTGTGTACAGTTGTGGGTTTTCACCGGGCTCTGCCCGGTTTCCTCCCACCATAATGCTGGTCGCCGTCGTATAAGGGAAATATTCTTGAGTGTCGTAAAACACCAATCAAATAAATTGCATAAAAGATCAAACTAAGAGTCGTTAAGTCAGTAGCAAGGCATGAACAACCTTTTGTTTCTTATAAAATTTTGTACAACTTTAAAGCTCTTACACATGTGAACTGCAATCATGGTTGTTTGACAAGGGAAATATTTATGTGGGAAGTGTGTACATCAGTCTGTTGGCAACAGCCAATGCAAATAAAAACAATGAAAAACAAAACAAGTCACTCGAAGATAGTATTATTTTATTTAGAATGAATAATGAAATACTTGCCTTGTAAATGTAAAGAAGGCAGAAAGGTTCTATTTGTCCCATTACAATAAGTTATTATAATAATTTATGTAGATAAATAAAAAATGATTCCCAAAATATCAATGGAGGCAAAGGCTACAGACATACCTCCCTCACAAGAGCAAAAAGCGAAAATCTGGGGAGGGAAGAGTGTGTTGAACTTTTATATTATTCATACAGGATTCCAGCCGACAAAATGGTTAATCTGGTACATTTGTCCACAGTATTTTGACAGGGGTAATCCAAAATAAACTAAAGAAAAACATAGCTTTGCAAATACTGGTACAACTTTGTAAAAACGGGCACTGCCTTAATTTTTTTTTTTTTTTCTTCAGGGACTCCTGCTGTAAATTCACAAACATGTCATAAAGGGTATACCATTTCCAAACAATAACAAAAGATTTGCAAGTCAGAAAATGTGCTGAAAGGTTTTGGCATGTATCAGAATATTCCTAGTACATGTTTTTTGCTGCAAAAATAGATCCTAATAACTATGTAAAGAAATCGTATTATCTCTCTTCAAAATAGACATCTCTCATGCCTCTGTCGCGCACACTGCGCTTTGGGAGGATCTGCTTTAGGATTGGTTTTCTGAGGGAGAGCCTGTTTTCTGGGCGCTGATCAGCCTGCTGGTCATGTGTGTACCGCGTTGACAGAATCATGCTGAAATTGAGACATAGAAGTCACATTTTATAATGTGATGGACCCAAGTATATTTTTTTTCTCTTAAAATTGCTGAGTGAAGATGTATTTTCTGTTGTGTGCAATTAATTACATCTGGCTGAATAATGACTTCTGCAGTGCAAGCCAATACAAATGAAATATTTCTGCCCTTGCCAGTGCCTTAATTTCCAGATGTCTTCACTTCTGTCAACCACTGTCACTGATGAACAATGGATGAAAAATTGAACCCTATCACCTGCAAAGTGTAACACTTTGGCAAATTTTTACTTTCAGCAAAGCTACATTGAGAACTGCTTTAGGACACTCCAGATATTCAGTGAATACCTCTGGCACATGAAGGAGAAGATAGGGTCAAGTCTGTGTATGTTTACTGTAAAGACAATATTAAACAATATCTTCCTCAGTCCAAATTTCAGTTGTCAACCTGTTGTGGGATGTTGTTCATTTTGTCTCTGAAACAACTTGTGATTTCTTGAAGGGGTAAATGTATATGCTTAAACCAAGTGAACAGTGTCCCTTAATCAAAGTTTAAAAAAAAATGCACCAAATAACATCAGTTTTGTATTATTGTTTTAGCTGCCCGAACAAAATGTAGGGTAAGAATATATGTATTAGTAATCCAATTAGCAAACAATATTGTTCTGCACTCTTATGTTAACATTGTGATATTATAACACAAATACAAACATGACAGCAAGCAGACTTCAGTATTGAAACCTTTTACTGCTGCTTTAGCTGCATCTTTGAGGTCGTAGACTGATATACCTGTACCTGACTGCGATAGTTCCACTACCAACCATCTGCCGATAAACCACTGTCATATTGGTGAAATTTTATTGATCAGGTGCAAGATCAATTCAATAAAGAATAGAGTTTCAGTAGCCTGCTGTGGTGACGTCAACAATAATAACTGTCAAAAGAATTTAGTGCCTGAATTGGGGGCGCTAAGCTGGTCCAGCTTCCCCTTTGTGTTCACTGCTGTCAATTTGACTATTTCCAACCACTGATAAAAAATATGCGTAAAATACAAGGATTTATAGAAGAAATATATTGCGCCATTTTCTTTAAAACCATACTTGTCATTTACAGAACCTTTCATGTATCCTATAAACTCATTTTAGAGGAAATGTTGGCTAATAAGCAACTCCATGTCTTGAAAATTCTGGACAGGGATTAAATCCTGTTGTCATCATGAAAAATTGCTGAATTTAATGCTATCATAATACATGTGCTATATACGCTACATAAAAGGGATGGCCGAAATCTCCATCAGTTTTCAAATGCCAGATTTACTACAAATTCTTACCTTTGTACTGAACAGATGATCCCGATGAGTGCTGAATAGTACATGTTGACATCAGAGGCAAACTCAATATAACACCTTCAGACTTATTTGAATCTTAACGGGTTTAATTTGAGGAGTATAGGAAATTTACTAAGTCAACTTTATGGTCAGCCGAGGCTTACAAGTAGTTCAGATGATTACATACTGTATATGTGAATTCAACAACAGATTTCATATTAATGTTTAACTTTGTTTCAATTATATTTTTAACCTTTTAATATTCAAAAGTATGGGTGTACTTGCCGAGGCTTACAAGTAGTTCAGATGATTACTGTATAGGTGAATTCAACAACAGATTTCATATCAATGTTTAACTTTGTTTTCAATTATTTTTTAACCATTTAATTTTCAAAAGTATGGGTGTACTTGAAAATATATTGCAGCAGAAGCAGGAAACAGAAAAGAAAAAGTTTTATAAGAAAATAAGAACTGAACAACTAAACATGGAAATGGCAACAGCATGCTTTTAAGAAGTGTTTACCAAGTAATAAGATACATGTAGCATACAATGATTTCATGAAAGCAGTCTATATGTATGTAAAAATTAAGAATGTTAATCTACATTCACTACCATGGGGTGAGCATGACCTACATGAAATATTATACAGTTATACGGTTGACCTACCTCAAGTATTGATAAGTTAAATCATGGTGCATTCCGACGAGCTTGTCTAGAATTTGTTAACACATGGCATGTTCACTTTTGTAAGCCCATTTAGTTGTCAAATACATGTACTTCTAATACATGTAGTTAGCTATATACCTCTCATGCATTTGTTTGACAGATCATTAACAAGTTGTTATAACTTATGTCTTACTGGTCTCTGCTCTACTACTAACAGCTATTCATGTTGCTCACTAACTATGATGACAGACTGTTTATAACGCTGCATTTAGTGAAGTACTAGATCCATGATATCTTGATTTGGTTAGGAAATTCATCCCAGCTGTCATGCTCTAGGATTCTTGGAAATCTTATTCATTTATTTTTGTGTGCTCTTTATTATATTTACCAATAACGTTGGCCTGAAACATGGATACAGACCAATTTTTTTTTTACTAACAGCTATTCATGTTGCTCACTAACTATGATGACAGACTGTTTATAACGCTGCATTTAGTGAAGTACTAGATCCATGATATCTTGATCTGGTTAGGAAATTCATCCAAGCTGTCATGCTCTAGGATTCTTGGAAATCTTATTCATTTATTTTTGTGTGCTCTTTATTATATTTACCAGTAACATTGGCCTGAAACATGGATACAGACCAATTTTTTTTTTTTACTGCTCACTAATGAGCACAGGTCTGGGAATCTGAACTCTTACCATGCATTGCTTCTCACCTTGAATATGTTATATGTTCAAAATATTGAATTCCCATGTACTCTTCTGCCCAGATAATTAAATAATAAGCATTGTTGGTAAGCCTTGAAGTTTGGCCAGTAGAATATACACTGATGCCATCTAAATGCACATAAATAGCCATGTAGACTTGCAATGATCATTATATGGGTACATGAATATTATGTACAATTGTGTATATTAAACTTTCCATTTACCTGTAGGCCTATATGTACCTAATAGCCTTAAGGAGCTACAGGTACATGCACAGAGTAAATATGTTTGTATGTAATAAGGTGAAACATACACTGAAACTTCTATGGTTATTACAGCAAACCTAAAAGTACCATGCATTAAAAAAAATACCTCTTGAACTCAAATGTGAATGTGCAATATAAGGCATATTTGTCATGCAGTTGATTAGTGAAACAGAATAAATGGATGAATGCAATGGTTCTGAAATGTTTCATGCGCTTACACAAATCCTGTTATCTCAAAAGAAAGTCACACTACTATGGAAGTCACTATTTTTTTTTCCTCTCAAAAGTGAGACACACAAAAACATTGCAATTATCCATACAGAATATGTTAGAAAGCAGTAAGAACAGAAAAAAATGCTGCACACTTGTTATTTTGTACACCCATACTTACAATGGCACCTGTTTCTTAAACTGATCTTCTGCTTTAACCGGGAGTTGAAAATAATCAACTTTCTTAACAGTGCCACTTTTATCAGAGTAAAATTCTCTCTGCCCTTGTGCCAGCTGAAACATAAAAATTATAAATAACCTTGTATGCAAATGACATTTATTTAACTATGAGTCAAAAAGAACACTGTCGTTATTGGCTACTTGCAAAATTGATTAATTTTAAAAAATCACTGTCACCACACTACATTGATCACCTGGTGGTTGAAGTAGTTAAAAAAATACTGATTTGCAGATTTTCTTCCAATGGTGCATGTGGCCAATAGATCTGAGGGACAATTCATAGAATGCATATTAGAGGATCACAAAGCTGTCTTATAGCTAAGTCTTAAGTTATAACTTATATTTTGAACGTAAAATGTTAATTTTCATTTTTGTCCAGAAAGTTCTGACAACTTTTTGGCATTAAAATAAACATTTGAAAGGTCACAAATTTAGTGCAGTTAACTGTTATGAAATTAAGAATGACTTAAATCTAAGGCATATCAATGACCCTGGGGCCAAGTACTAAACTGAAGACACAAGTGCAGATATAGCAGTTGTAAATTTTGTAATAAGTCCTGAATGACACTGGAACTGATAAAACTTTAATATCATATAATTTCTTACTTTGTCAAACTGATACAGTTCCTCTTTTCTGTCATGGTTGATATTTGAGAGCTCATATTTTGGTGCAGTGATCCACCTGTCCCTGGTCCGAGTCCTGTTACCAATGACCATGTCTGGATTGTGGGTGTAGTATGTTGGGAACTGACCACCACGACAATAAGGAAACTTTGAACTATTCAGAACTTCGGATCGATAGTCCTGGAAATATTTTGATGTTGCATTTCCATATGTTTCCCCATAATCATATTTCAGAGTAGGGCAATGACCCCGATACCTGTAAAAAAAAATTAGAAGGACACTTGTTTGATATCACAGACTGATAAAACCTGTCTTTGCAATTTTTTCGTTCATTTATTTGATTGGTGTTTAATGCCGTATTCACGTACAAGAGCGTATTTCACTCATACGACGGCCAGCATTATTGTGAGAGGCAACCCAATTTGCAAATTAACCCATTGGTTCAAGCTGCTTAAATCACTTTCTATATATTTTTCAACAATCGGGAAATGCCCAGTCTGTGGTTGATCATCGATGATTTGTCAGGCTACACAGCCGTAGCCTATAGGCCTACATTGGTTACAGTACCTCAAATCTTGTCGAGAGAGGATACCGTTGGACACACTATAACTATTCACGGACCAATTTTCGAAACATGTCTGCAGTGAAAGCTTTTGATATAAAGTACTTACCCTGGCATGAATCTGGGTGGTATGTAGGTGGCATTGTGTGTTGTGACAAGAGTTCCAGCAGCCCAAGACATGGTTAAGGTGAAATCAAATACCGATCACGCTTTCAGAGTACTAACACTTGCGTTTGACAGCCACGTTTGACTCTTCCGTCACAGTGTTTATATACTGATTTTCAACCGTGCATAGCAACGCTGTCCTAAAGTAGTACCATTGTCAATAATATAATGAGCTGTGGAGTTTGAACGCAGGTGATATTTGAGTTGAAAAGAATCGCAATACATTTATTTTGCTTTGTAATTAGTAGAAGTTTTATATCGAATGTATTTTATAATATTCACAACTTGCCTCGCGCCACCATAGCAACAAAAAATAGTCCCATCGTTTCGAAAGTGATTACCTCCCCTTGACTGCAAGTCCACTACCTTCATACACAAGTGGGCATACACGAGACATGAGACAAATTAAATAAAATAAGTAATAAAATAATTATAATAAACCGTCGGAGCATTTTGCATTTCGTACCTCTAGTTTAAGTGTGGAGCCTCCTAAAGGTATATTTTCCATCTGTTGAAAGGAAAAGAAAACATAAAACTTATGCCAATGTCAGATGAAAGAGCATGAAAAGATAATTGCAAATGTGGCCTTCATATTTTTTCCATTCGATCTTTCAGAATAAAAGGGTAATTGAAAATATTCTTGGGTGGGTGGGTATTTGGAACCATTTCTTTGTATATATCGTCTTTGCATTATAATGTTCTATGTAAATGTGTGATTGATGTCTAATGAATTTGTTGTTTTTATCCACAAACATGTATTTAATCTGAATTATGATAATAATAATGAATTCATTAAAAATATAAATATGATGAAAATTCTGGTTGTTAGTTGATAAGAACAAATTTTAGCCCAAAAATATTTATTAAACATGCGTTATATCCACATTTAGAAAAATGATATATTTGGGTGGTCCCAAATACCCAATATACAAGATTTTTTTTCGAGTGCCTTTTGTTCACGAAAGAAAAATGGAAAAAATATTTAAGATTATATTACTATTGACTTTTCAAACTCTCCTCTGAACATCATGTAATAATGTTTATGTTTTCTCCACCTTTAAAAATATCCATTATCTAATTAAATATACATAAAGACCAACTATTTCTATTTTAACTATTTTGAGTCACATTATGATCAAAAGATAGTTTGGATATTTATAGTAAAAAAAGTTTTTTATTCAATGGCACGAAGAAAACATCGCCGTTTTTGTGACAAAGCCTCATTGTGTATGTAAAAAATTGCGTATATATACTTCTTTTCTGATAACGTTTGTATCAGATCCTGGCCGGGTAATGCATATGCTCTGGGTTTTAAGCTGTGAGAAGGATTATTTATTTATTTATTTGATTTGTGTTGCAAACCGTACTCAAGAATATTTTACTTATACGATGGTAGTTAGCATTATTGTGGGATTTGAGAGTGATTAAATGTACAAATGGGGCTAACCACATCTTGCAGATCGAAAATTTATATAGTCTAACTAGCTAAGACTTTGGTCTAGAAGTTGGTATGCCTGTAGATCTGTCTAACTACTACCGTGTCCAGAAAACCATAGCGACAGACTGCCTTGTTCACTTTTACGTCACATTTTTTTTACTGGTTTAATTTTAAAAATAGCTTAGTTCATCATATATAATGCAAAAAGTGATTCAAAAGTATGTCTTATACTAAGGGTGACATGGATGTTTTTTTCTTCTCTATCTAAAATTCGCTCTGTGATGTCCTTATAGCCCATTTCACATACACGTATATTTTAAGCCCGCATTATCTTGATGTGGACCCAACAAGAACTGTATATGATGAAATCAATCTCAAATTTGATCAAAATATTTCTTTCATCTCTCTTTTTGTTAATACACTCATGTATGTGTATAAAGCGAATGCACTTATGTTGACATATACATCACAAACTCAACATTTATCATAGGTTATTTGATACTATACAGCTGATGCACTTTTGTGCAGTCCTAATGTCATAATTAAATGATTGTGGGTGGACATTCCAATGCTTATCTGGACACTCGAGTAACTGGAAATGTGGTTTTGTCAGTTTGATTGGCACTTTATTTCTGGGTGGTGTTTAAGTCATCTCTTCCTCGAGAAAGAAGTACAGATATATGACTTGACACGAAATACGAGTTCAAATTTGTGTATGTTCCTTATGGAAAAAAAGGTAAGTGCCTCGAAAAAAATCTAGATGTTTTTGTTTACAGAAGGTTTATCTGCTATCCTATAATTTCACCTGCAGAATTGATTAGTTTGCCTTTTTAAACGACTTGCTGCAACACATTTATCAGCAAACAGCTGTACATACATGTACGTGTGAAATAACGTAAACGTTTGCAAGCTACAAAATTACACATGTAAATTATGGCGGCTTAATTAAGACTGAGTTTATACATGATGTATTTGTAATTAGTTATTATCGTTTGGTTCCAATGGCTGCATGTGTTATTTCAGAAGGATGGATTTATCTTGAAAGAAGACCATTAGGATAATATAATGAGTAAATTTATGTAATTAATACCATCACTTGGTAGATGTTTTTTTTATGTCGTACCATATACATGCTCAAGTTTTCCAAATAATAATTAAATAGAACCCTTTAATTACTGCAGTAAGAGTAACAGTAAAATATGCCTTTAAGCATATATCATTGCAGGTGACCTTTCTTAGGTCAATCATTTAAAAGTTAATAAAGAATAAATATAAAATCTTTGATTGTATTAAACTACAAACCATCAGATGTCATTATTGGGCATTACGATTTACAAACAGTTGCATATGATATAAAATTGCTGGGTTATTCTTTACAAATCTGTGTTCAAATAAGGTGATTTCCCCTCGTTATGTATGGTACAACGTGCACAAAGGCATTTGTTATTAAGGTAGTTACAATTTCTGCGCATAAATATAACACTGTAGAAGAACACAATCCCAGAACACAATTTTCAAGCCTGAAGCTCAGAAATTGTATGAAATTAATAGTGTACATTTTGACAGTCTTTCCTGTCACAGGTTCAATGCATGTACTCGAGACACATCAAGAGCTGTATAATGTATATACAATTACACTGCATAGAGAAATATGCATCTCCTAGGGGTGATCCTAGAAGTACTCACTAATGCTTACACGTGAAACAAAAAGCACATGCATGCCATCAACGTATTTCTTCACTGCTTTATTATATACAGTGTATGTATAGGAGATGCATGTGTGAATTCAGTCTTGTATCATTCCATGCATGTAAAATTGAAATGAAAATGGAAAATCCATACAGTGCACGGTACAAGTTGATAACGGCCAGACACCTCGCTCCTGCGATGTTATAATATATACTTTTACTAGAGGTAAATGTATATGCTTGTTTATTTTTATTCCAAACTTGGGGAGTAACTCTAACCAAATACGGACGTAGGTCAATATATTTGCAACTGTATGCCTGTTCAAGATGATTTAATATGTTATACTGCATACGCTTTATTGTGACTATATGTATCCACCCCGAAAAATATTTTGTATGAATTTGTGCTGTTCACTGTCCGCCACCTATATACGACAACCTTTCTTCGCGACATATCCTTGCTGAACTATATAAACCGACTTAACCAAATTTGCCTTCAAACCAACCCAGCTCCTCAGTGTATTTTGACACGGTAGCAAGCAAAAAAACCCTTTATGTGCGATATCAGCAGGACTACAAGGTTAAAAAAAGGCAACAAATACTATAACCTGATTTATTCAAGAAGAAGGGTGAAAACAGATCTTACGAGGCCATGCCATGATAAAGCAATCTGCAGTTCGTTGTCGGGTCACTCGTACCCCAAGCTCATTATCATCTTGTTATAAAAGCCACACCACGTTTCTAGTGACGTAAGCGGAATAGAGATAACTACCACCTGATTGATCTAATGTAATAAGATGGCGGTTCTTTTGACTCTTTGTGTGTGATACATCAGTTATACAACATCACAGTGTCAAAAAGTTATGCGTCTTAAACTTCACGTGATGGGGTGCATTTGATCCAGCGTTGTCTCTTCTTTTAATGACCCAATCCTTAAGAACTGATCGTCTTCTAGGGTATATTCCCGCCCTAAAGTGCATTGAGGAAATATGTAAATAAAACAGGGGTTATTAAGTATAACAGATGAAATTATTGGTGCTGCACTGGAAACGAGTTGTTCTTTAGTCTCTATAGCGCACACGACAGGTTGAATCCCAGCCTCTGAGAGGGAATCCTCGAGGTTCCTCTGGAACTTGGAGAGCAATATATGCCATCGACAGTGCTCATACATGGTATGTGGCCATTCATATGTCTTTAATTAAGTTCCTTGGAAATAACTTGCAATATGCCTAATTCCACATAACCATGTGCTAGGGGTTTTACATCTACTTTATGCATTCATAAACATTTATTTGTTAATTTATTTGACTGGTGTTTTACGCCGTACTCCAGAATATTTCAATTATATTACGGTGTACATCATTATAGTGGGAGGAAACCAGACAGAGCCCCGGGGAAACCCACAATCATCCGCAGGATGATGTCAGACTGTCCCATTTTCGGTCGGGGAGGAAGCCAGCATGAGCTGAACTTGAACTGACAGCAAACGCATTGGCGAGACGCTCCTGAGTCGTTGCGCCGAGGAGGCCCGATTTTATGAAGAGTTGCAATCAGATACATATATTTGCATTTCAACCTTGAAGTTATTCATGGACCATGAGTTTGAAATTTGATTTTAAATATCGTCTAAAACTGACTGTCTCAATCCAGGGCTGCATAAATGAAAATGGTTGCTTCTTTCTTACATGTTATCAGCCTTATGAACCACTTATACAATACTTTAATTGTTTTGTATACTGGTGTTTTCGGTTGTTTCGGAAATGGGTCTTATGCTTATCGGCTTGAACCCACCTTTCATGGTTTTAGGGTTCCTCTTTTTTATGAATGATAACTTGCTTGAAGTTCCGCGTTTAACCCAATGCAATCAAGTACATATAAGGCCTCGTAAATAATGCAGGTCTTGGTAAGCGATAAGACAAATGGAAATAATTTACATCATTAAATTAAATTAAGTGAAATACAATACGAAATGGAGAATCTTTTGTCGCTCCGCGTTCCTGCTGAGAATTCATACCATGATGATCGTCATGCACCAATAGGATGGGTGATTAATTATATGGAAGAAATGCATACAACCTATAACTGATACCTATAGCATGCAATACAGCTAATATTCCAGTGACAAGTTAAGAAATCAGCAAATTCGCCTCCTGACTTGGTAGTTGGCTGCCTGAAAGGTGTTGATGTAGATGTCTGCTGGCACATGGCGGATAACGCGACAGACAACTGGCAATCTGAGTTTCTGAGATAGCCGCGTGTCAAAGTGTGTATCGAGACAGCTCGCACCAGTTTGTTTTAGTTTTGACATCGGATCGTGAGGCGTTTGTCGAACTGATTAGCGAGGCTGCCTTGATATGTAACCGGTTTGCAGGTTAGCACTGTGTTCGGCCGACCCCTGCTGGACAGCCACTCCGTCTGTCACAGTGCCTTGCCAGGTTTAGTCGGGAGAAATCGCCGCTCTGCTCAGGCACGAAAACTCGTCAGCAAATTTGCATAGAGCTGCGCGATATAAGCTGTTACGTGTGCGCAGGCCAAGCAGGGCGACGACAGGCTCTCCACGAGGGTTGCCATAGTTACGGCTGTTAAAACAAACCGCGAATAGTTTTATCGATAAGACCCATCAGGATCTTTGCTGTATAGGAAATTGACGTTATACAAAACCATGGATACGTAAAAAAAAAGTTAAAGGTGTTGGACTATGTGTCAGTCTCACACCCTAGATAAGCATGAACATTATAAAAATCTTTTTAAGCACATAAATATGCCGTAAACGTGATAGCCATATACGTCGCAAGGATTTTTTCGGTAGCTTTCAATATTATTTTTATTTAAAATAAGTTTAATACAGTCCTACACAGACTGTAGGCCTATAGATCATATGTATAGGGTGTCTGAAGTTCTTGACTCTAGATGAAATACACGAGAGCTTTCGTGGTTACACGAGTATTGTGACCCACCACTAACTTGTTTTGTTATATCAAAAGGCCATAGTTGCCAGAGGGCGTTTAATTTGCTACTATCAAAAGTGCTTGCATGCATGTACCGTTAGAGTAGAACGCTACTCTAACTGAGGTAAACTGACAAGAGTCCCTATTTCACCAATGATGTGTGGCCATTTGCCAACTATTACACTGACGTCGCTGCTCTGATTTTACTCCCTATTATGTAAGTCTTTTATTATATTGTAAGGTTTTGGATTTCATATTCAGAGAGTTTGGTAAGGTAATGCCAAACTTAAGAGATTTTTGTCGAAATTACAGTCCCTAATAAACAGTGCGACGAAAAGTATTTAGTGATTCTGCTCTCACAAACTTGATTGTTAATTGGTATGTTTTGAGATTTATGGCCATGGAAATGTATCGAGTGTATTATTGTAAAATAAGCTCCGAAGGACATTTGGCGTATTTTCAACATGCGATATGGTCAGTTGTTAAGATGCTGTATTTCCCCAGATACACGTGTGACCATTTGCCAACTATCACGCTGTCGTTTCCGCTCTAGTTTTATTCTTTATGCTGTAGTTTTTCATAATGAATATCTGATGCATCCTCCATGGGGATTCGCCTGTTAATACGGCATTCTGTGTTAGATAATAACAGCAAGCCTTTAAGACAAAACGTTATGGTCCTCAAAAGTAGATAAATTTTGTAAATTGATGTATTTCTTTGCTGCATGTCAGGCTCTAAGACAATTAGAGGCATATAATGTCTCCAGTTTAACTATTGTTTAAATCTGAGTCTCAAATCGATATGCTAAATTAGTATCACCATAAATGTATATATATTTGCCCTCTCACCGTAACGCATGTAACTGCAAAAGCCTTAAATTCTGTATATCTGTAGCTGTCATGCATACAGTACTTCACAAGGTCTGAACATCCGCTTAACCTGGTGCACCCGATGGAGGCTACTGACGAAATATTCTACGTTCACCAGACAATGTGAGAAAAAGGGCATCAGAATCGGTTTTGTGGCTTAAGACAAACCATTACATTGTTTTATACCGCCAGGTATATGTAACCGTATCACTCAAAACTCGACGAGCAGTGCAATATCCAGTTAAATCTATGAGATCGATGCGTCATGCAACTTTTATAGCAGCTGGTTAAAAGGATCAGTATATGGCCAGCTCTCTTTACTTTAGTGAAAATTTGTGCAAATATAATCCACAAGATCAATGTGTCATTGAGTATTATACTCTATACATACATACATATACACCATGCAGAATATATTAGATCTGTTTACATACAGTATAGTATAATATCTTCGATATAGCATTTATGCTGTGTTTCTTGGAAAATGAGCAAAATATATATAGCATGAACAAAACACACAAATGTATCTACCAACAGCGCCCCAGTCTAACTATAGAAACATGTATACCACAATGTTTCTCACAGTTATTCATAAATCGACTAGGAGAATGCACGCATTGCATAGGATACAGCTATAGAGATATATAGTTGATCTCTGATGAATTTCCATTAACGTATTTTTAAGGAAATTGATTTTTCAGACTTTTGATTCTTGATACACGATGTACAGTTTGTTTTACGTAGAGTCAAATTAGCAGAATGAATTCATTGATGAAAGTATTCGCATTATATATACAGCTAAGAACCATATATAGTTTGTTACCACAGGTAACATGACAAAAACGCTCAGTTTTCAACTTTAATATTGAAGGAATATGTCATCACAACATAGTTAGGTGACCAATCATTTTTTTTTTTTTTTTTTCGTTTGAATTTTTATTTAGAAATTTAAAGCAAATTTCAATTTTACATCGTGACATTTTCCGTTGTTAACGCAACGAAGCCTCATCACATGTATAGCCTATACTTCGGCTCTTGAAGGCATTAGGTAAAATGCCACCCTGATCGAGGTGGGTTGTATGACTAATTATTAAATCCTGGGCTCATTTTCCTATTTATGATACAGTGATAAAGCGAAAATAAAAAATAAAAATATCTACCAGACTTTTTGGCGAAAAAAATATTCATGAAGGTAAAGCATCGGGGTGGCATACTAATACACTTTTCCCCAATGGTGTGCCTCTCGATATATACCGAGTCCACTGTAACGCATAATCGCTTCACTATAGATGCATGCCTTTGGTTCATTGTATTGCTAACATTCATGTCTTCATCTGTTTTCGCTCGAATCCGCCACAGCAACAAACATGCAGGATTTTCTCTGGTTGGCCATGGTTTGTTTCAAAACACGTGCACTCTACAAACGGTGGTGTTTATTTATTGGTTAGTCCACGAGAATTCGTTTTGTCCGCCTAACCTGGTGAGCCCGAGAGTAGTCAACGATCTTGCCCGCAGTATCATAACGATCATGGTTTTAATAATTCAGAAAACGGGGCGGAGTCTAATAACACAGTAGTAATGCCTAAAAATTTTCTGATCTGGCTTTTGTTGATGTTTTAGCCGCTGATATTTCGTGACCGTCGTTCGACTGGGCGTTGTACTGCCGGCAAATGCGTGTCACAACCAGGACGTTTATTCTAGCCAACGCCAAACGCGGTTCGCTTTCGAAAGAAAAAGTGGCAGCACTTATCACAGAAGGCCGGAAAAACGCAAGACTTCGCCAGGGTTATTATGAGAGTAAGTTATAGCCTGTTTTTTCTACGCACGATCCAGCTGACAGCCCGATTTCAACGCCGGTGGTGAGGAGTTTATGTTCTGCTAGTCCAAATGTATGTATCAAGGTGTGATATGCCAGAGCCCGATTCCACTGACCAATCAGAAGCCTCCACACTGAAAGCTAATCCGAACGGCTACTTGTGAGCCAATTAACGGGCGAAATCTGGGCCGGGTGGCAGTGCGGTCGGCTCTGTGTGGTCGCCGAGTTGGAAGCCGATTGGGAGGCGCCTGAATGTATACAAGTTACTGACACTGCTTCATCCAAACACACTTGGTTACGTGAAAACGGCGGGACAGTTCAGCCGCTCCAAGCTGACACTATGAACCCGACATCGGCTCTTTATCCCCTCACTGAAAAGGGCACTAGGAAGCCCAAATGCGCCCGATGTCGAAATCACGGGATGGTTTCGTGGCTGAAGGGACATAAACGACATTGTCGATTTAAAGATTGTACCTGTCCGAAATGTAACCTTATTGCAGAACGACAGCGTGTGATGGCTGCCCAGGTGGCACTCAAGAGACAGCAGGCTGCTGAAGACGCTATTGCCCTAGGGTTAAGGGCCTGTGCCACTGAGACAGGACTGCCCATGATGACCCCAGGGCCCTTGTGGGGCCCGGGAACTGTCTCCAGCCCTGTCGTGGACTCCATCAAGGACCTCGCAGACATGGAAGACATGGGTAAGACTGTAAAACATGATTTCCTGTTATAATTTTGATATATATACATATATATTTTTAATAGTTTACATGTATTGTAAAAGTAAAAGTGAACAGTGTTTGATTTATCTTGAATGTCAAGCAAATTATTTGACATTCGTGTGCCAATTAATATCCTCTTAAATCATGTTAATCTATACTTTATTGGGTTTAAAATGCTAATTAGGTCATTTCTGACACCATATGAACATAGAAAGTATTTGAGAAAATTTGATATGGTTTCTAACTTCGAATTCTTCAGACAAGATGTATTATTGTTTCAAGTGTAACTTGATTCAGCTGTTTTAGCTTGTCTGAAGAATCCAGTGGTAGAAACAATATCAAAACTGATGCAATAATAATTATCTATATTTGAAAAAAAATCCTAAGTTTGACATGACTTCCAAACCTGAAATCTACAGGCAATACTGAAATGAATGTTTCGTGCCACAATTAAGACAGCGTTTTCACTTGTGTGACTAGTTGCCAGGAGTGGATATCATATCAAATTTGATGAAAAATAATTTTGGTCTTTGTTTGGCGAAAAAATAATTCAATTTTGACATGATTCCCAACAAGTGAAATCTCCAGAGGCCATTGGAATTAGTGGTTTGACTGTCGCTTGAATCAGTATGTTTATAGCATCTGTGGATTTCAGTGTTGGAAATTACACCAGAACTAATATATTTGCTCCCATCGTAGGAAAATACTGTCATTTTGATTTGCTTTCCAGTTTCAAGATCTCTGGAAACTATAGTCGAATTATTATTCCGATTCGTCTTCGGAAGTGTATTTTGACTTGTGCCTGGAGATGTATCGTTTCTGAAACCAAATCAAAAATAGTATAAAGGATACCTGGTCGGAGATTTACATGGATAGTTTTTGCTCTGTGATGAATACATGGAGAACATATACATGTGTGTAATGTATGTAGAAGTTATGTGTTGTTGTAATAAAATGCATACATTCTTCACGGTATAAATGTGTTGTTCTTTTACCTCTCCAAAAGAAAGAAATATTTTTCAGTTCTTATAACCATTATAAAAATTTAACGGATTATAATAACCTATCCCTAGCATGGTAATTTCATTCCTTGAACGATGTCGCAGAACATGCGGTTTATATTGCTTAAACCTAAGGCCTAGACACACATCCCTGTTAAATGTGCATGTATGCACATTCCCCACCCCCAGGAGATTAACCCTCGGTCTTGATGGTCTATTATTGCAGGTGTGAGTAGGTAAACCAAACTAATTCAGATATGTAATCTGTTGCGTGGGTGATAACAATTTTATTTGTAAATACGGGATAAATGTGCACCTACACCATTATGTATTTGAAGGTGTCATACCAACACCTGTGTTGTCATTACGTATTACGCCGTTAAACTATCTGATTTTAGAACAGAAGCCTTATAAAGTGCGAAGATTTACTATAACAAACTGAAACACCGCAATTTGAATTTTTGAGGTCAGTAAATTTTCATCTAGTTGTATTAAATATTTGATGTAAACACAATCCCCATCACAGAGTTTCCTTCCCTCATATTTGTGATAAATAAATTTACTTTATAGCTAAGGGGGTATTAAAATCTGTATGCACCGTTCCCTGCAGGGATGCACCTCAATATTGCTGGGTCTATGAGCCTATAGTTGATACCTATATAAACGATCACTGTTGTTCGGTTATTAAAGGGAGTTTGACCTAAAAAGCTTTTTCTCGGTGTGGACAAAGTTTCAGCTTTCAAATTCACTAAAATGATTGTAAAAGAACACCTGGTAAATATTGAACTGTGCTTAAAGTCGCGGCGTTCTGTATTCTGAGTGAAGGGAAGGTAAATTACCGTAGCAGACCATCGGGATTGTGCTATTGACTTTAAAATAAGTTCCTGCAATACCCTAGGCGAGAAAGCCAGCTGTTCGAGGATTATTGTTATATTTTATGTACATCCTTTACCTTGATTTTAAACATAAGCTGATGTTCTTAATGCTTTTGAATTTGCCTATCTATCTTAAAAACAAAAATCTTAAAAAACAGATTTAAGCGTGACAACTTTTTTTTAAAATTTGCAGTTCTTTTGGTATTTTCACATGTTCCCGATAATCTGTCTTCTGCAAGCCGAATTATATTGTTGTGTAATGACACACTATTAAAGTCGGCCATACCGAAGGTTCTAAATTGTATTGCACAATCGATCCACGCTAAGCTTATGTTTTTCAAATTACATGTATAAGGCTAACAAAGGTTGTCAGATATGAATATGAACCCGTTCTATCCGTTTGATATTTTAATTAGAGACGCTAGTGATAGAGACTGACAATCTGACTCTTAGCTGTCATATCCATGTTTAATCATTTTAATGACAACGTATTATTGAACGTTGAGAAGTCACAATAATGAAACGTAATATTCTGGTGAAACGCTATATAATGCTGTGCATGTTGTACCGGTTGGTTTTTCACTACATAAAGGCTATAAATGTTGAATGAATTAGGGCGAGCTACTCGTTCATTCATTACAACTACACGAATTTTTAAAATACCAACATTTTAGTTTTACGCTACAGTTAAATAAATGTAAACGTCTATGGGTTTATAACGTTGACCGGTTCTTATTTTTCCCTAGCATGGCTGTACTGTGTTAATAAACTTTGATAAAGAGAAAATAGTAAAACTACATAACGAGCCATATATTTTACACTCCTCTAAAACGTCATAATTTCTAACTTGTTTAGAGATAAATACAAATAGTAAAAGCTAAAACGATTGCGAAATACAGGTTTTACAGAGTCTAAAATACGTGTTTGTGTATACAATCACACGACATCATTTTGATGACGACACGATAATAGTAATAAGCATATATATGATGCCGCCGACTGCGCACAATTACTGTTTCCCATGAGTTGTGAAACAAATTATCCTCACACGGAAATGTGAATTAGCTGGTAACTTTTAGAACGCTGTGTACTGAGCAAAATCTGTCTATATCTCAAAATCTCGGTAAAAATATTGGAATGCTTTCAATTCATGGTATATAACGAGTTTAGGGTCATGCCTCTATAGACACCATGAACATTTTAGGTATAGTGTTAGAAACTCAAGTATATATATTTTGTTGAAATAAACTTCCTGGAATTTAAAAATTGTTATGTCAGCATATAAACTGTGTGATAATTTGGTCACGTCACAATAAAACATTGAAATGTATAGGATGTTAAGTGAAAGTTATCGTATATTGTGAGAAGTACTTATGGCAAATTTCTTGAGCTGGGTTCGTCATGTTTGCATTTAAATGTCGGCCAATATATATGTATATATATAGATATATCAATGTATGTGAGAAAACCCACGTGTGAAATACCTATCGTAAGGCACGACCAATCTTTTTGCCTATAAATCTGTAGCTCAAGGAATAAATAACTACTGATTAAATTTAATAATTTGTGCTTGTGGAATGTGTATTATTTTGTGTCATATTTTTTTTTATTTTCTTACTCATAGCCCTCTCAAAGGTTACATCACTTTATATATGTTTACTACATAACTACAGACACTACTATAGACAATATACTACTGTTCTTCTCGTGACACTACTGATCGCTTCTCAGTCGTATAATTGAGCGCATTTAATAAATACAATTCAAGAAACTAAATGATTCAGATTTAATCATTGTAATACACGTAGGAGAATGTCTTAAATCATACATACATCAGACTGAATATAGTGGAAACAGATAGTGGGCAGATGTGTCCGTCAGTGAAAAATCCCCGTGGCTCAAGGGATGAGTGCGTGTGTTGGTGGGAAGGGTGCTTTAAGACCACCATAAGTGTCGAACTCATGGGTGACACGATCGGTGTTTGTTTGAACTGAGTTACAAACTGTCCAAACTTTAGGCCCAGGGAAAACACTGAACAGTGTAAATAGTTTAGTGCGTCTAAATGACAGTGACAACTGTTCGCTTTGGCACGTAGAGTTACATATATAGATATAGGCTGGCTGTCTAATAAATGCATCTAGTTATCGCTTTGCTGGTTGTGTTAAATATCATATATGCGCGGCAGGTTACGAGGGAAATGTGTCTCTTAGTACAAACTGATGACGTCAACTTTAACACAGCAGGTCATTTGATAGTCGACTGTAAATGGTTTTGCACTTTCGATGTATTATTCTCAATTATTCGGTAAAATAGAATTAATGTCTCACATTAATTCAGTTCTAAACAACTGACACAACTGTCAAAGTTACATATAATATAAATTCTTTCTGCGTGAAGGTGACGTGTCATTGTCTTGATATATGTATTGGCGAGATGAAGTAGGATACGTGTTACTGAATATCGGAACATACATGAATGTCTTTTGGCCTACCAATGAATTATATCGGCATACTTTGTCATTATCTCTTTCTCCAAGAATTGCTTGTCGCGGAAACTGTACGATTTCAGCAATACAGGATCATTCAGTATTCTACTATTCAAATTTTAATGGTATAATACGCCATAAAGAAAGGCAATGCCTTAAGATGAAAGTATTCAATATTCCAGCGATATAGTCAAGTATATAAATAGAGGTCAGAGAATTAAAACTGTGTATATTGCTTCATGCATGAATGGCATGTTGCTACGGCGAAGCATTTGCTGTCTAACATTTGTACGTATAGACCAATATACTATTCGGTGAGTCTTAAATATTTTATAATACGAATGTAAAAGCCTGTTATAAGCACGCATGTCATCATTAGTCATTTTTGCATACTACAGTGATTGTAAATTTTATAAAAACCATTTAATATTTTAAGACATTATTAAACGATACCTTATTTTGCCATTGCTCAACTTGTATGTTGATTTCTTCCGTGTCACAGTGAAGGAACTATAATAATTCTCTTTGTATAACTATGCAACACATCATTATTCATCACATATAAAATAATTTAACTTTAAATGTTCAAATTTATGAGTTACATTTAATTGCTTATAAAACATGTTTTAGAAGCATTTAAATGATTTTTTAATTTAAGCATTTAATGATTTTTTTAAAAATCACATCAAAATGGGATTGTTGTTTTAACGTGGGGAATATTTTTGTGGATGGACGTTTATAATAAAGTAAAGAGTAAAACTTGAAAACAAATACTATAAGAGCCAAAACTTTTTTACATCTATTCCATGATTGCAAAATTCTAATATGTAAAGTAATAGTAATTTGTTGGTTTAAAAAGTTTACAGGCAGTCTCTTCAACAACTAGAAATTTGCGTTACAAAAAGGTTGGTTGCAAATATATAGATGTGAGAGTTTAAATGCCTACGCTTTCAAAAAAACTGAGCAAACCAGCTTTGAAGGTTTTCAAGGACACCAAAACAATAGGATGAACGTATGCAGTTTTTGGTAGACCTCATGTATATATAAGATCTACCACAAACTTCATGCAATATGTCACCCATTGTCTAGTTTTGTGGTCTTTAACTGTTTTAATTTGGTTAGAATCTTTATTGATTTATATATTTTACGGTTCGACATTGGGGAAACTATAAATGTAAAAAAAATATCTCGCATTTGTCTAAAGCAATATATACAAGCAAAATGAAATGTATATAGAAAACGATCTGTTTCGAATTAGTGTATTGAAATGGAAAGTTAGTGATTTTACCTGTGCTATATATTTTTTGTGTTTATTTATGGGAGCATTTAAAACGGTTTAAACTGACTGGAGTGTTTTTAAAATGACAGTATGGGACTGTAGATAAACTGTATCACTCAGAAATATTTTAGAGTCAGCCCTTAAATGTTTCTTACACGATAACATGTAAATAATCTCAAATATGGTATTCAGAGTGGTAGATATTCTGCAATTAGCCTGGTTTTATTTGATTCTTGTCAGTAACATCAGCATCAATATATAAACCATAGAAACCGCAAACATGATGTTTCCAAGGAATCGGGAAACTCTACATTAAACATTCTTTCAAGGATGACAACATTTTAACAAATTTTAAGAATTCTGTTTGGAATTGTATCTATAGTATCATCATGGGTTCAGCACTTCGCGATTACAGGTGTATATGCACCAATTTGAGGGCATAGCATCTATGAATGACACCACGTTATATACTTTCAGCTGAATAAAGTGTCCGTACAACTGTCTGGACTATAGTCTCTACCGGTGATCGCCTCCATGGGACATCCATGTTTTTAAAATGCCAAGAAGTTATTCTTTAATCTCTGACTTGGCCTGT
Organism: Liolophura sinensis; assembly: GCF_032854445.1. NCBI lineage: Eukaryota > Metazoa > Mollusca > Polyplacophora > Chitonida > Chitonidae > Liolophura > Liolophura sinensis. The sequence continues at coordinate 35,667,343 of NC_088301.1, forward strand.
GAAAACAGCCGTCTGACAGCGCTAACATTTAAGCAATTACAAGCCTTTTTCTTGACACATTTTTCTGCTTACAATTTGTCAGTGGCTTAGAGCAAGTTTCTGTTGCTTCGCTCTGCACGTGCGCGCCATGATGGGGCGAGCGAACACAGCGGTTAAGTACAAGGGTCTCGACAGCTTAACGGGCATAAACGTTTTTTTTTTTTTTTGGCGTTGGGCTTCTAAACTGTGCCTTGAACAACACCCCCAATTCCGAACCTGTGCTTGTCAGGTTGAGGAATAAAGACAAGCACTTCATGGAAAGTATCAAAATTCCACTTTCGGCAGAGTACATTGTCACGAAAACTAGGCGTGTTTTTTCTTCTATTTCTCCCGTACAAGCAAGAGAAACATTTTCCTTTTAACTGGTACTTGTCTGGTAGAGCACTCAAAATTCTGCGCATTGCGCGGTACATATAACTGCCCCGCTTAAAAAGTATCGGGACTTTGTGGCGAAGTCGAAGAGAATTATACACAAAGATTAAAATTCTATTCGAAGTCGAGTGAGTGCTTTTACGTTCGTAAAGGCCTGGTGAAAAAAACAATGCGGGATAAGAGTCAGAAGCCATTTCATTGTTTTCTGAGAACATTCTATGCGAAAAGGAAAACGCAAAAAAAGGGGGGAAGCATTTTCAACAGTGGTTGACGTTGGTGAGGTGATTACAGGAATTACGAGCGTTAAGGAATGTGAGATACCGGCTTGAACCATGTAGATCCTGTTAAAATATGAAATTCCTAAATTGTATATATTCCCTTAGGTATTTTCATACGGTGCAGACAAATAATAACAGAACGTTCCAGGGGTTCGGAGGATATAAAATGCACAATTTGGCGGCAAGGGAAGTATTTGTTGGCTTATCCGTACCACATGTGAACTGGGGAGAGAGGGGACGATTCCAGTCTGACCCTCGGGTGTTATTGACACATGGCTTGCTCTCTGACTGGAGACCACCATAACAGAGAAACCTACAGCAGGTCAGGTCGGTTATCGACTCTCAGCTTATATAGACATACCTGATACGTGAAAGAGCTGAGACTTGGAAAACGTTTCTTGTGTGTTAGTGTGTAATAAGTCGAATAGTCATGGTTAATATACATACCATTATTTTCTTAACAGTGTAGTACTTTAAATTAATTTAATGAGGTCTGGAAATCAACTTTATATTGTTTCTCAAATTTTCCAGTACGTGGTTCTGCTGCTTTCTAAAATGTGAACCTACATATAGTTATCTAAAGTTGTCAGTGTATATTGCGCAAAGCATAGCAATGTGGCGAACTTTAATGTTTTCAAATGAACAATGTTCAGTAAATCTCCAATTATGGCACATATTTCTGTAGTACGCCACCACTTTCTTTTCGCACAAACCAACTGACGAACACTTTGCCAGTGCAATTCAATGCTCGACCATGCCGGTGACTCGACCATACCGGGTGCAGCTGAAATCTCCGAACAATTTCATGTAGGAGATATGCTGAGCTTAAACGTCAGTGTAGAAATCAAGAAACATCATAATTACAACTATTTAATCTATTTCAAATACCACTTTGCTTTGATTTTCCATGGCACCCTAATATTATACGGCTTTATCTCAACAATTCAGTAACTTAAGCATACTTACCCTACGTGAATACATTTGATTCAACATTTTAAAGTATCGTTTCTTGAAGACTTTTGTCCATAAATAATGTTCTAAGTATTATTGTAAATATTTTATTTTGCAAGCTGTGACAAATATTGAAATTCAGGAGCTTCGGTTATCATGTAATATAAGTTTAAACAGCTTGACCGTATATATATATATATATATATATATATATATATATATATATATATATATATATATATATATATATATATATATATGTGTGTGTGTGTGTGTGTGTGTGTGTGTGTGTGTGTGTGTGTGTGTGTGTGTGTGTGTTTCTCTCAGCAAACATTTTTATGGCTATATCTGTATACAATTTAATAATAGGGGAAAAGGAGCCACTGTGCCACTGGAGCCGGTAGATTGGCCTCGGCAGGCTACGTGCCACACTGGGGCCACCCGACCCTTGAGGGGAAATTGAAGCGCTCAGAAAACCTGTTTTTCTGTTGTTAATAGCCAGTTAACTTGAAGGATAATCTTCCATGTGGAGAAAATGTGTCAAAATAGATCAGAATACTAAAACAATTGAACACAAGTTTGGAAACACACTGGCTTGACACCCGATGCTTAGAATTGGTATATTGTATTAAATGCATGGATTTTTGACCCCACGTCCATTTAATAAATGCTATCCTACATTGTAAATTGAATTCTGTGTTATATCACACCTAAATTAAAGCAAAACATTTCATTCGGAAAATAAAAATTCTACAAAGTAATTGATTTAGCTCTTCGCCGGGGAAATTATCAGTTGTTGTCTACTTTCTTGGTGATCGTTTTTCTGTAGTATAACATAGCACAAACGTCTTGTTTGAGGGAATAAGTTTACTTAAAACATGGTAGCCAAAAATGTATTTAGCCGTACCTTGTGTATTTTTTTCACATTTCATGGTGTAAATCCTGCGCATAATATACGCAGCTATAGACGTTTACTGTATTCAGCAGTTCTTATACATCATAATCCGCTGAGTAAAATTGGAATTCCAACCATAAACACAAAGCATTTTATATATTTTCGCCTCGGAACTTTTTATGATGTGCCATGTATTGTAATGATAGGTCAAGAATATTGTTTGGAATGTTTTGATCATATCAACCTTAGCTCAGTTTTGAATCATGCGCGATATTAGATCAAATGAAGCATGACCTGGATTCTCATCGAATTTCTATGTAAGAGCTCAACTTAACATCATAAATTATGAAATTAACGGTAAATGTTTTCTTATTACAATTTCAATCTCCTGACATTATAATTGACCTTCATTCATAAGAGAAGAGATGATATGTCATTGTCACTTTCTGCTGTTTCCTTCACTAATGCATCCACCATTTACATTTACTTTTGGAAGTGTTCGGCCACGAAAAGAAAACCTAAGATATAACTATAGAATTACGGAAGCGGAAGCTGTCTCGTTTGTAACAGGAATCAGTGGCATCATCTTCCGGCTAAATGGTACAGCCAGTGTTGGCTTTTTCACCTGGGTCAAATAGACCCAGCCAACTCAGCTCCAGACTTGGCTTCCGGTCCAGGGATGGACGTGTAAACATCTGTCAGTCGGCCGCCCGCTGGACCCCGGGGGGACAGGCCGAGCTGTATCTGTCTTCAAAGACGGAAATAGACGTTTCTTTTATAATGACGCCTGCGTGGTTCAGCGATACAGTCATTGTGCTTAGCTCTTTCACCTCTTTCACCTTAGGATTTGAAGTAATTCAAGACATATACAGTATATAAATTTCCAAATTTCTCCAAAAGGGCGATTTTATTTCTAAAATCAATAGATGTGGTATTGTTCTCAACTGTATCTTGATACTCTTCTTTTATGCATTCGGAGCCATATCCGGCAGATGTAAAGCCATAATCATTCATTCCTTTGTAAAATGGATCATACGCTATCAATGTCAATCTTATATATCAAACAGTGAATTTATTTTAATTATCCCTTCCGCCAAGATCAACCTGGTTTACACTATGACCTTTTAAGTAACTCTTGTCAGGCAAATGCATTATGTGAAAGTAAAACATACTGTCGCCACTGCAAGAGCCATTCAAGTCCCACACAAAATTTGTTCAGAATTGAGAATAAAATAATAACCGATCTACCGATCTTACCACATTGGAAAGGTGTCGTTTAAGTTATAAATTTACAAGAAGCACTCTGAGTTGTTGATATAGATACGTATATATCCTATTGTATGTGTCACCGTATAGATCAAATGGAGCATTGCTTGCAATGTATTTGGATGGATGTTTATATCTGGCTTGTCTCAAATGTTTTGTGGAAGACACAATTTTTCTAGCTTTTTATGCATCAAGGCAAAGATGTCCATTTTTACTCCAACAAATGTGCAAGCTGAACCAGTCGGAAATCAGAACGTTTAGTAGACACAGCCCAAACGTGAACTCCGGTAAACACAGGCTTCTAACCAAAGCACAGAATACTGTGAGGAACTTCTTCTAGAGGCACTTTCACGTCAGTGCCACAAGTGAGTGGCCATGCACACAGTTCTGTGGAGTAATGATTCGTGCAGTTGCTTACTGCTTACTTTCTGTACAATGGCTGCTGTATAGCATACAATGTTGTAGTAACACAGCATACAACGAAGGAGAAGTTTCTGTCATGTACACAAAATACATTCTACACCAGAGCAGTAAACCAGATTTTATAACCAGGGAAAATTCATGTTCACACAAATATACACTAATGAATAATTTTAATTACGAAGGAATTTTGTGTTGTATTCGTATTTTTTAATCAAGAGAGTTTCGCGCCACGCAGTCATCGTATTCGGAATGCAGCAGGTATACTTACAAAGTAACCTATGATCGGAAGTGCAATGGAAATGTTAGGACAATTGATTTTCATAAGTGCTTGGGTACATTCACGTGGAAAGGTAAAACTTGGATCGGATATTCCACACGGTGTACATAAGTAAGAATTCCTGACTTTCCGTGAGCTAATTGCTACCTGTAGAGCATACCCACTCAATACAATGTTGTTCTTTTTTATTTTGCAGATGGTTGCGGCAAGTCGGACATTGATAGCAGCAGTGACAATGAAAGAGAATCACCTACAACCAGCACTCCCGTGGTTGAGTCCACCCAGCCACCGCCCAAACCCAAGACGCCGCCCAAACAGCAACTTCAACAACAGCAGCAGCAGCCGTCGTCCACCCACAGCGGGAAAATTTCCTCTTCTGACTCCGCCACTGCACCAACTGGCTTTCGACCTGGTCGATTGTCCAACCTAGAGATTCTGGAGCGCGTTTTCCCCTTACAGAGGAAGTCAGTGTTGGAGTTAGTCTTGCAGGGTTGTAATGGAGATTTGGTGAAAGCCATTGAACATTTTTTGTCGGCTCAGGACACATTGTTAGCTCAGCAACACGCCGTACTGCATGGCAGATCAGAGCCGAGGTTTTCTCCGTATGTCAACGCTAGCTCACCATTCCGCCCAATGAACGGCACAAATAAAATAGCTTATGGTGGTTTGAAATCTGCTTTTACCCCACTGACACCCACTACCTCCTTAAACGGCATCCACTCGGCATTTTCACCCCAGGGCACAGCAGGATTTACCCCGGATGCTCTACGAGCACCATTTTTCCAGCATCCTTCTAGATCAGAACTACTGACGGCAGCGCCGCACTTTGGATACGCATCATTGGGAGCCATTCCTACGTCACTGCACGGCAACTTCTCAGTGTCATCCCCATTTTTTCTAAACCCGTACCGACCTATGACTCTTTCGACGTCTCCGCCTCGCACCAGGACGCCAGACAAGGGCAGTGAAAAATCACCAATGACTGATTCTGACAGAGCTTCTGATGGTTGGGACGATCGAGATCTCAAAGACACTGATTAACGATCGAGCTATGTCGCGAATTTGATGCCAGTTCACACACTGTGTGGTTGTTGTTATGTTATTATTGCTAATAGAGGATGCCCAGAAGTTTTAGGAACATTGACAGAAACCGATACACCCAGTTACATTGTTGCTGTTGATATAATTTTCATTGATCAGAACAATCAATGGTCTGATGAAGGGACTTCTTGAGTCAGCTGTCGAATTTATATGTTAATTGATATGAATAATTGTATCAAAATCTCCTTAACTCGGATGAATAGGAAGATTCCTGATTGGTTGCTTTCTTTAGCTTCTGAAAAATTTCACATCTCGTTTATTTACTTTCAAGTATACCATTCACGTAACCAGTCAGATTGTGATTTGGATCGGGTACACATTTTTGACCAGTAACACTTTGTGTTATCATCTACTGAAGCTTTGACATTTGGGAAATCACGAGGAAAAATACAAGACGATTTCTTACCTTTGCTTTCATGTGAACTCTTAAATGCTACTCGCATGGATGTATGTAGTTGTGGCTGCAAAAGAATCTTATCTCAATTAGCAGTTATGTCATTGAGAAGTGTATCTACATGTATATATAGCTGACGCTGTACGTATAATGTATCTGCATTATTCAGCTAGCTGGGATAATGCATAAATGTTCGTGTCCAATGTTTGAGCTCTTGGCGATTATCATTAATGGTGCAACAGCTAGGTGGAATAATAGATGTCACTAACTGCTAGTGGAGTGCTACTCAGAGCGTTTAAATATGACGTACCTTTTACATCAAAACATGATTCCTATCAAACTTTTTAAGATATAGGTGTACATATATTACTACAAATCTGTCAATTTGCTAATTATTGTCAGTGGTTACAGTAGATTTGTAGGGTTAATGGCTTATGGAATGTATGAATGAATAACATATTTAATATTGCTGTGTAAGAGTGATAGAGCATACAAAGGTAAAAGGTAACAGAAAGATGTGTGACGTAAATGTGAAACTGGGGTATGACTCGAGAAATGTAAGTCTTGGTCACAAGACATTAGATTATTAGACTCAAGATAACTCTTCTGAGGTACAATTTGTATTTTATGTCTGTATAAAGTAAATGGCGAAAGTAGTGTACAATATCCATCATGAGAAGGATTATAAAAGTCATAATTAAAGTCAACGTCTTAAAATCTATTCAATTCTTGGTCATTTTGATATAACTCATTGTGTCCTATACAAAGGACGTGTGGTCGGTAAAGTGCCGTAAAACCTAATTAATTTGATTGCTTTGTTTTAGTGTTTTTACAATACATCAAACCAAAATATCGATGTCTCATGACGAAGTTTTAACATTATTCAAGATAAATGTTCCTTCCTTGCATAGTCTCCAGGAAGAGCGTATTATCCTTAGAGGGAGGGTAATTGCAGAACTTCTGTCGACGCAATAGGAAAACAATTCATGGTAACAACGATTAATAATATTTCTATTCAGTGGTGAAGATCATTTAGCCGCAAGCCTTAATTATGTTTCTCAAGCAGAATAGAAGTGATGTGTTCCTTCCTTTATACAAGTCAGATGTCTCAGAAAGCATAAACCTCATGTATCTCTTAAAGTATAAAAATCATATGTTTCATACAGTGTACAAGGCATCTCTGGCAGTATACCCGTGATATGTCTCAGACAGTATACACGTCGTGGGTCTCTGGCAGTAAACACGACGTGTATCTCAGGCAGCATTCACGTCGTGTCTCTGACAGTATACACGTTGTGTGTCTCATACAGTAAGTACTACGTGTGTCTCTAACAGTATACACGAGATGTCTCCCAGACAGTGTACACGTCATGTGACTGACAGCAAAAACGACATGTGTCTGACAGTATACACGTGATATCTCCAAGACAGTATACACGTCGGGTCTCTCGTGTTTCTCACGTGTCAGATAATACACACGTCACATGTCTCTGACTGTATACACGACATGTGTCTCATAGTGTACATGTCATGTTTCTCTGATAGTATACACGTCATGTGTCTTTCTACGATCTGTTACACTAAATACAAGTTGTGTCTCAGGCAGCATACAGCTGTCTGGTAAATGTGAAGGATAAGCTGATTCATCTCCAATATACTCGTTCATTTTTATTTTTTTTAATATTTTATAATCGCCATACACTAGAGTTATTCATTTTTTCGCTGGCTGTCAGTTTTGTGAGAGAAAAAACTGGATTGCCTGTGGTAAACCACTGCCCTTTGGCACGTTACTTGCAAACTTTCCCACGTATGAAATACAGATATGTACACAGTACTGGCGAAAGACAAGTGGTCGTCAACGGCCACAGAAACGTGTTGTCATAAATGCCCCAAAAGAAGTCGGAGATGGGAAATCTACAAATTTACTCAGTTTTAATGATGACTACAAATTAATGAAAACCTGAGGATTCATCCACAAATAGGCTTTTTGGAAGAATCTGATAGATCGTTCAGATATAGAAACAATGAAATATAAATTGCAGCCTCAACTAAAGTCTGAACAAAAGGAGACACCATAAAAATGGTCTAAGGGAACACAATGTTATGGTAGCATGCAGTTAAAACTCCTTTGTGTCTTCCTTACGCTGTGGTCGAAGAAATATTTTTTATTATTTATTGTTTTATTTCCTTCAAGCGGATTATCCAGGGCCAAAGGTCACTAGAGGTTCTCCTATATAGTAGATTGTTTGGAATGTGTTTGTACAAGACTGTGGTGCGGCCTACTAATTATATGTGATATACTTGCATTTTCTTCGGAGATGTTTTCTTTTCCAATTTAGGTTTATTCATAAGATGGCCCGATTTCCCACCATGCATCTGTTTAATTCGTGACTACATTTATTTGATAAATGTAATTCTCTCGTCAGATATTTGGACATTCAGCACAATATGTTCCCTTTCAATTAGTGATGTCTAGAATGTGAACAATCTTGCCCCACAATAGTGTGTCACTAAAGCCACCTGTTTGACATCTGATAAGTAACATACATTGGTGTCAACAAATGAAATTGTCTGCTTTTGGACGCGGGGGTTTTAAACCTAAAACTAACCGACAGTACTGCAAAACTATTTAAGTTCTGAATATTAAACTTACAATAAAAATAGAATGTGATAGAAAATATATCTCTGATTGAAGATATTACGAAGCATTGCAACTTGGGCACTGTGCCTATGAGAAGAACAAATTCTATAAACATTGGCTATCAAGCACATCAACTATCTTCGCGATTAAGTTTATCGAGATATAATTTGGAGTTTACGCCTTCTGTTTTCACTCAAGCGGCTAAACTGACATGGGTAAGGCGCTCCAGACAGCTTGGAAAACATCCACGCCGTCAGCTTGATAGTCAGCTTTTGTGATTTCCGCTTGATGGTTATTGTTTCCCCTTTTGACCTTCCCAGCATAGAGGTACAGAAGGTCTGTTATGGTTGCAGGCAGCCAGAGATTAACTTGTGATTGCGCTGAGTTTGAGCCAAATGACTGGTTTTACGACGAGGTGATAACTCTCCAGTACAGGGGCGCGTGGGGTGGGATTGGTCAGGGCGGGGTAAGGGTAGGGTAAGGGTAAGGTAGGACGGGAATCAATGGGAGTATCGTGTATGACTATCACTGTCCGTAAGCTGTCAGCAATGAATGATGGTCGCTGTTTGCGCTTTTAGCTGAAAAGAACACTTTAGTTTGTGTGTTTACCTTCTTGCCGGCAATACCCCCTTAGCCAAACATCCCTGGTACACAAACGTCTATACTTTAACAAAATCTGAGTTTTATACTTGTCTGTGCGAGTGTTTGGGGCGACGGGGTTCCATGCTTCCCGTGCAAAGATAGTCTGTTCTTTGTGGGCACAGGCTTGTCACAACGAAAGTGACTCGAGTGTTGGAGGGTAACAATGAATTGAATACATTCGTCAACATAGTCAGGGAAAGTGCCAGGGAGTGAGTACACAGGCGTCTAACACGGCAGAGCACTGACTTCGACGAAGACCTGAGACTATCTACCGAACGCCCTTTCTCTTCATGATACAGGGCACTTATAAAAGTGAATGGGAACAAAATCACTGACTCCAGTTCGACTTCAGACATCTGATCGATAGTATTAGGTGAATACTGGTTGTATATCAGTAAACACAACTATCATCTACTGAATTCTTGAACCTTTTTCCATTTGAAAAACCATTGGATAACTCACTGAATAGATGCTTGGATTATAGTTCAGATAAAAACTTGAAATTTCCAACATACAGAAAGGTGATTACGTCTCAAAGGAAAGCATTATAGAAGGTTTTATGGGCATTTCCAATTTAGACAACCATATGTCCCAATCTTGGGACTGTTGTTCAGAAACTTTTTTATCCAAAATTAGGAGATATTGCTGTCGGATATTGGTATTAATCAAATTCCTGCACAGTGTAAAGTAACATAGTACCACTTATGAATAAACGAGGGACAAGCCAAATTATGCTCATCACTTTACTTTGTCATTTCAGTTTCAAACGTAATTCATTTTGTACTACATAGCAAATGTCTATTTTGACGTCCATACATAATGGAGATTTTAAAAATGTCTTCTCGTACAGGCGTTGTAATAATATTTCTTGTATAATATATATAAGGTAGTAAACTTCCGTAGTAGAATTGTTGCCATGATTAGAGACACCCAGAACAAAAATATTTTCTGTTTCTTGTTAAATAGAAGCGTTTTTTTTCAGTGATGTAAAATGGGATAAAAAAAATAATATCATTATATCTCTATTACATAATTCACAGATGGGTCGGTGGAGGCGGAGTGGTTGACATTATTATTGTTGGTTTAATCCCAGGATAGAGAATCATCGAGGTTCCCTTACCTCCACCGTTCTCGGGATATTAGTGTTTGTTGGAGATCACTTACTTTCTATCTACTGGTCGATCCCTTTGTTGAAATCTGTGCATCACATGTGGCAAATTGTGGGAAAAGTTTACCCTGATAACCTATAAAAGTGACCTCCGTTAAACCGCAATCAAATAAATACCCATTAATACAAGTTAAAATCAATTCCATTGATTTCAATGAAATCAATGCCTTTAATCTCTAAATTAACAAGTCAAATATATTTTGCAAAAAAAGAGCTACCACTGACATGGATTTCAGTATCATTGCTTTATCATCGGGAGAACAGAAACTTGGGCTGTCGGTGTCTTCGATTATGTATATATCCCATAGTTCATTGTGCTTTATTGAATGTGTCATTTGATGTTGGGACAATATGGTATAAAATTGTCCGTTAAGAAATGTTTACGCACCGTTTCCCTTCACATATGTTAAATGTATGTACGTCTACCTACTTGATCTATCTAACTACTTGACAGTGGGGCGGCCATTATCCAAGGATCTTTAAATGGAGGCATACATCTCCCTATACAAAGTTTATCGGTATGCTATGTATTCAAATGTGCACTGAAACTAATTATATTGTTAACGGCGTTTATACCAATACTTGTTGTATTGTGTTGTCCGTGGTTGGTCCTACCCCATATATATAGGAGTCATCATCCTGACGCACTAGGATATCATTTTTAATGTCTGTGGCGTCGGTAACGCTCGATAGAATCAAACTATCGCCGCGCATTGTCTTCGTTTCGATGAAACTCATTTAGGATAAATCCTCCGAGTTTGCCTAACCCACGTTATATAAATTGTCTTTGATTTACCTGGCTATATCCGTACTGTGTATTCTAAGCTAATGTTTCTCTCGCGCGCGCACCCGGCCCCCCATGTCACCTCCTCAGCCCTATCAGTTGTCTCCCACACCTGACATTTGTAGGGACAGGTAGAGAGATAGAGATCGTCAGCAAACATGCAAGTAACAAACGACCACCGCATGTATGGCGTTTTTAAATATCCCTTTACTTTTGATGAGCTGCGTAGTCACAGCCTGTTTCAACTTGTTTTATCGCAAGTTTGATTCCTCTACCACGCACGGCAAATACTATCAAATCTCGCAAGTATTTTACCAACCACAATTAAATAGATACATGACGTGTAGTTTGTTTTTGTATGGGGTTTATATTTTTAGCAATCCTTAGGGTAAATTTTGGATTTGGTATGCATGTTATCGCTCTTCAATGGTTAACGCATGGATGATGACTAAATACCTTCATCTTACCACAAATGCCGTTCTAGATACCTCAAGGATAGCGTTTTTCAGGAAAATCAAAATATCAGTTTACTTGACGCGGTGATCCCCTATTGAAAATATATATGACTTAGATGACCAAATCGGATTTATGAACGAAAATCCGGAATTTAGTACACCACCCAAGGTCTCCTACAAGAGCTTTTAATTTAGGAGCAAACTTCAATACTCCATGGCGAGTTGAGAGTAATCATGAATATGGACAAGAATGTTTCTTCATACTCAATAATTATTTTCCTAATACGAACTTTTCCTTAATAGTATTTCGAAATATGGTATGTGAAAGACGCTTAACTTATTTTCGTTCAGATAAAATGGCGACTTACTTTACAACTGATCACGCAAATAGTATCAATTAAAATTCATTCTCCGTTCAATCAATCAAATGGCTAATCATTTATCATATCGTATTATCTGAACTCTTAAGCTCAATTTGCCTGTAAGATAAACTGCTAAAATTCTACAACAGGCAGCAGTTATTAATTCCTTTATCCGTCCCATCAATCAATTCAGCCATGTGTCACAAATGAAGAAAAGAGTAAATGAATGAGCTACTACGTCAAATGCATACTTATAGTCACTTTTAAGTGAGGTCATCATTCAGAATTTTGTACTTTTGCCAAAATCAGTCAGTCACTCAGTCAGTCGATGTTTTAATGAATAAACGTGCATAGGTGAAAATCAATACACCACTAACTAATTCAACCAACCTGGCTTACTAACGAGTAGATAAAATAATAAATACAATTATCAATCTGTCCGCCTAAACGAAATATCACTTGCACGTCCAGTCAATGAATCCAGAATCATATAATGCAGTATTACTGGTTGTCATGTGGGTTGATGTGCGGTGTTGTGTTACGAAACTACCGAATACCTACATTGATCTATATGCTTTGTGGTATAAACCGAACCACTGATACAGACCGACTGAACGCTGACCCGCAGGCTAGAGGCTGAATAAACGGTCGGGCTTGTCAGCTGATACGACAGAGGTAAAGCACTGGGATTAAATATAGCCCCCCTAATCCTTGACGGTTGTGTCGATACAGACAAACACATACCTGACAGGCGATTTACACACGGTGCTAAAGCCGACTCTCCGGGGAACGACATCATGTATTACCGAAACGACAAGTGACGTCAATAAGCTAAATAACTCTATACCTGGGAAAATTATACCAAATACTTTCAGGTATCCAGAAATGTATGGAGTATATACAGTCACAATTCTGCAGGCTTATTTTGGAAAACAACTACACGTTTGAACAACACACATTCACAGTTCTGTGCAAAATTGTGATTGTGAAAACTGAAGATAAATTTGAGACAAATGTTCAAAAGCGCAGATCCAGAATCAGATGTACAATGGTCGCGCTTAGAAACGTAATAAATTGATTTACATTTTAACACTTATTGAAATGATCAATGGAAAATTTGATGTAGTACACGCAGCACTTTGAGAAAAATATCAGTGAGTGGAATCAAGATCCACCCTCATTAATGATTTGATACCTTGATTATACTTATATCTGTGCAGCGGACAAGCCAGGAAACACACTTACTTGTACATATGTATGGGTGGTCAAGGATGAACAAGAATACAGAAGAATATTTAAGGTGAATGTATAATAAATGTACATCATAGTGAAAAGTTACCCCTACATTACTCAATGCCTGTAATAAAATTTAGTTAATATTTTTGTTTTGTTTGGAATGTACTTCATTTATGTCCCGAATGGGTTAATATTTATTTCTTTCGTTTGTCAGCTTTCTACCAAAATACGTGTTTCTGTGGTTTTAAATCCAAGGATTTCTGGACCATAAGTTTATTTGTTCATTCGTGAACAAAAAAGGCCTGTCTGTCGACCGTTTTCTGGTGTTTGTATGTGTGGATACGTAAGACAATCTGTTCAACAAATATCTGTGGAATAGATAGAGTATATAGTTCACAATATATAAACACACACGTCGGTAGAGACACAATACCCAGTATATTTGTTTCTTGTTTAGCTGTAAGACGTCAATTAAATGATAGCATCGCACTGTTGGCCCTTTATACAAATGGCGCCTGCTTGCACGAGTGTACAGCTTTGGCGAATGCGAGTAGCCAGGTTAACTTGTGTGGTATCACTCAAATAATTATGTCGACAACTCTCCCGCGATGCTTTGCCTTTTCTTGTTTCTATCTCAGCACTTCGGAGAGAAACCCTGTGGACAAATAAAATCTGCAGAAAAAGAACTCCTGCGTCTGGTGTAGAATATCATCGGATAGTCTCGTATTTTCTCGCCGTATTCACGTGTGTTGAGTTGGATGGACAGCCTGAAGTGGCTCGTCCGTTTGAAAGGCTCGCTATGAGCCAGGCTGTCAAAAGGATCGGCGGTAAATGGAAAATCTGTCCAAGCGATAGCATCTTTTGTAAACTATCCGGTTCAGCCAAAGAAACATCTCGGTTGCTGGTTGATCTTAGACGGTGTGTAGTGTACATGGATACAGCCACGGAGAGATTCTAGACGTTCTAATTGAAGGTGCCCCGCAGAGCTGGCCGTGGGAGAAATGAACGGATGGTTAAGGCAATGTCAATAAACGTTTCCAAGTTGTGCAGCGTACAGAGACTCGTGTATACGGTAGCCCTTCAATTAGCGTCGTCGCTTCACCTGGGTTTACTAACAGACTGCAAGGTGACAGTTTCGATGAAGTGACGAATGTCAGACCAGCCTCTGTTTCGCCACACAACCAAACAAAACCTGGATTATAATGGATGCATCGTTTGCGCCTGAAAGCTTTCAGCACTTTGCGTAAACAAGAACACTTCCGGGTCTATAAAACTGAACATTACATCTTGAATTATGTAGATTCCAAGACAAAACTTAAAAGCAAAAATAAAAAATACACATCAAAATGACAAAACGACAAATTGATATAAGTTGTAGGGAAAGTCGTAACGCGGAGATATATATCTATACCAAATCTACAGGATATTCTTTTTTAATGAACTGTTACTTGTAGATGTAACCATACACGGTATGGTATAAACTAATATTATAAATTGCATCTTTCCAAGCCAGTGACTTCCACGAAATTTGTTTTCCTGCATTAGCATAGTATGTCATTTTACTCAAGTACGCAACGGAACTTGTTTTTGATTTTGTCATTAGCTAAAAAGCACATCCACTGAAATTGGCATTTTTACCTAAATTCCTTTTAACCAATGCCTATACATCTGAACAGCATAATTCCTCCTGTAAGATATACAACTTTCAGAGAATTTTACATTCTGCTAAACACTTGTAGTTCTAAGCATACACAATGCTCCAAGTTACTCACATGGAGCAAATGGTTATCACTAATGGTGCTTCTTTACCATTCTATGAGATTGTTTTCGATAAACTTAGCGGCTGGGTATGGCAGGACCCGAGAAAAAGAGCACTTTCAAAATGTCAAACCCGGACCAGACCTACATCGGTTTTTCTAAATATTTACATAATGGCGTGGAAATGTGATAATGTAAAAAAATCATCAGAAATTATCCAGAACAACGTGGTAAGTACATAGATAGGTATTCATTAAAGACTGGGCGTTCTTTCCTCTGAAACTAGGAAAGAAAGAATGAAACGTTTTGCTTAGGCGTTTTTGTTCCATGTTCTGTGCATGTCGCCATATTAGTGTGAGGTAGTGGTATACTCGAGTAAAGGTTGCTCGAGGTGACATCTGAATTGTGTTATAAGTATTCATTCGATATCTTCTACCAATGCCACACATTTCGTCAGAGAACGATAATGGAAACTGCCATAAAATATAATTCACCAAACGTCAAAAATCTGGCGTCTTTTTGTCCAAACGTTTTTATTTCTGGAGTGACTTCCGGTAAGGAAACCTCTCCACCCTTTTGAGGTAGGAAAAGTGTCCAGTCACGGCGGTATGCTGGCAATAGGAATACTGCGGATGACTGGAGCAGTGCACACGGGTACATATGCTGAAAATGTGACTGTGTGTGTATACATACAGCGGGCTGATTTGTGCCCACATGGGCGCTAACCTGGGAACGTGAGTCATGGGCGGGGAAAGCTGTTATAAGCTGTACCGATTAAAATTGTATTGCTGAAGGGGTGACGAGGTGAACAGAAAACACATGCGTCTGTGTAAGCGGTTGGGGAGCAAATTGTTGGTGAAATGATATTATTATGTTATATGTTAAATGCCAAGTACCATTTTTGTACACACAATTGTCTGGGAACTGACTAAATGTAATTTTGACGTATAAATAAGTCTGGGGAAGAAGCAAATATAAGAAGGGTAAGCAGTGATCGAAGAAAACGCTGCAAATACTGAAAGACATAACAGAATAACATTTGACTAGTAGAGGGTTACAATTTAAACGGCTACAAAATAGCGAATATTTATACAGAAGTACTGTCCTCTGTATGTATTTACGCAAAGTGTGCCTATAATGTGTATACTATGTACCTCTAAAGTGTGCTTTGGCACGTACAGCTTAATACACATTTGCATGATATCTTAAGATTTCCAAGCATTACCCAAATACACAATATTTACTAGATATGAATTGTGTCAGCAGAATACCTTGATTAATATTTGTTTTAAAGATGTTTTTCAAAGTTAAAGACAACTTCAACCAAGTACATCGATCACAATGCGAAAAGTGTCAATACTTATTTCACAATCTGTAGCATTTTGTTTCTGATTATGTATTTTAAGCAGTATTCTGCCAATATTTTGTACTGACAATATTGAACGCCTGCAGCTTAAGATCCATCTCTCTTGCGTAAGTTGGTTAGAATTCAAAATGAAGCAAAGCACCATCGCTGTGGACCAGATTTGACGCCCGGAAAAGAATAAGTGGCAAAAACCTTAGACCGAGTATCTTTTTTCTTTTTCTTGTTTTCTTGTTGTAGAGCTGACATTACTTGTGTCTAAGGTATCACTGCTTAACGCCAGCCAGACCCCCTGACATTTGACTTTTTCCTTACCTCTCACAAGCTCAGACATTAAGGACCCAGTCTCCTGCCGGCTTTCTAAACACTCATGCTGATAGGAACGCTGGGGAGATACTTGCCGCCTTCTAGTTCTATCCATTCTACTTGGATTGTTTCCATTTTAAAAATACTTTCATTGACATCTTTGGGACTACATTAATAATATACTGTTTTGATTCCCAGCATTCACACAACCTTACAGTGCATATAAATTTTCATAGGTACTAATATTGTATGATTTGATACACTTTCTTATTTAAAGATGAATTATGAACATACTGTCCTTTTCTCGGTTTATATATACATATATAACTAATATAACTAATATATTATAAATTTATATATATATATATATATATATATATATATATATATATATATATATATATATATATATATATATATATATATATATATAAACCGAGAAAAGGGCAGTATGTTCATAATTCATCTTTAAATAAGAAAATGTAATTTGTTAATGCCCTCACTACACGAAACAAAATATTGCCTTTACAACTGTAGTTATTTGATTGTAGCTTTAACAAACCGAGTTTGTGAAAAAAACACACACTTTCTCGTTCATAACAATGTGTGGAAGGTGAAGTGCTTACATCACAGCATAACATGAAGTATTAGTCCATCTCAGTCGAACCTTTGTGATAATGTTAGAAATCTTAATAACATGTATAACATGTTTCCTGATTCGGTAAGGAAACTGGCCGAAGGACAGATTATCTCGTTGCTGTCACGTGTTTTATTAGGATGTACCTCGGTAGGCCTATTACATGTATTTAATACACAAAATGAAATTGATCTTGTATAGTGTCATATAGCTTTGCTTTAGAACAAGTTTTGACATGCTATCACTCATACCAAAATCTCATACAGGTACATCATTTATCCAAATGGATTTATATAATGAGCTTATTATAAATGCGATACCGTATATTACTTAATAAATAGGAAACATGTGTGACACATAATTGAATAATATTGGGTTAAACACCCACGGTTTAGCCTGTATACCCTAAATTAACAGAGACAAATGTTAACAGCTCAACAAATAAATGACAGCAATTAAGTCAGCGTTTCCCATGCTGTATCCGTCTTGACTGGGTTGTGATTCTCGCCCCCTGAAATTTTACTGTGATATTTCACCATCAGCCATAACATTGCGAAAGATTCAAATCTTGATTAGACAAATGGGGGTGGTGCAAATATTTTTGAATAATTACAACCCAGGGAGTCAGCAATGTCAAACTCCACCCACATGCATTCTTTAACCCTTGTGGTTATATAACAGAAAAAAATACGGAAAATTTGAAAATTTAAACCCTCATTATATCGGTCGCCCACCATGTAGAAAGTTTCACTTTATCGCCAGTCCTGGCTAATTTACAATCAAATAAAAGCGTCTTTACGGCATAGAAAAAGTTAAATAAGCCAGACGTGTGTATAATTGGATGAATTATCTATGTAAACTGTTTCAAATCATGTTGACCTTCATTCTAATTGTTAAATCTTTTCTGAAAACCATTGAAACACATAAATTGTGTGTATTCATAACATGAAAGTGCATGCTGGCACATCAAGTAAATACACTGTATGTGCTGAACTATTCATTTTGTTGCTTGTATCTTAAGTACTTGACATTTACGGTAATTTACTGCAAAATATACACACTTTTGCCTGATTGAAGAAACTTTACCTGTTTGAACCAGATCAGGAAATATTTATGTGCTTCAACAGTTAATAGAATAGTCATTGGGTTTTCACTGTTTATGGTACTCTGATCGTCTTAAAATCTATCTGAAAATAAACGCACTGACAAAAGTTCTCTAAAAATCAAGATATGAAACAACGGAGCACGAAATTCAGTATTCAATAATTGTCGTTGTTTCTAAAATATTTGATCTTCATAAACATTCACACAACTTTACCTAGGAAATTGATATTTTGCAGCGGTACGTTAGCTTGGTATTGACATGTTGATTTATATGTATACACACTGCTACATAACACTATTTGTGTAAGTCATTTAATCCGGAAGCAGTTGATATGTTGTATCTGGGATGGATAAGACATTTGACATTTGGATTGGCTGACACGTGTTTCTGTATTAACTTTGGTCGATTGGCAAGAAAAGCAAGACGACATAGTCACCTATGTAGTAGAGACCGAGCATAAATTAAATCAAAATCAAATATAAAACATCAGAACTAATTGTGGTTTCAGATTTATTAATTTATGAATTGCTAATATTATTGCTGATATAATGTTGGCTATCACTGCACTCAGCTCTGAAGACATATTTCAGAAATCTTTCACTGATTTCAAGGCGCAAGGCTCCCAAGCACGCATTTCATCTGTATTTTTAAAAGTTTACCTTGCAATGATATCTGAAAGCAGACTTTAGTTAAATCTCTGGGGCGGTTTCCACAAAGCCATTTCTAACTTATGTCAGAATTTGAAGTACGATCTCAAAGCTTATTTTGGGGTTTTAGAAATTTTGTGTCCAAATTTCAACTCCTAGTACCAAAAACAAAGCAAGTTTTAAAATTTTGACTGAAGTCGGAAAGGGCTTTTTGGAATCGCCCCTGTTCAACTGAAGTGATGTACATGTAGCATAACTAGACTGAGTCCGGTTCAGAGACTGTCCAACTGGAACTCTCTAATTACACTCGAGGCGTTGGTTTGAAGTCGTGAAACTGATAACACTCTGACCTGTCAGTCGACATACCGGACACTTGGAGATCGAGAGAGGCTAAAACTATGATTTTCGTACTGGGTGGTCCGGGTAGATTTGGCCTGAGTAATCACAGATCTTCTGACTAGCTCAGTGATAAGAATTATATTAGCGTATTAACAGAAATCTGAAGATGAAGATCTTTGGGATCAACACAAACAGGATGTTCCTGCTAAAAGGAATGCAACAAATTTGCTTTGTACCGACTGGTATACCTGTTTATAAAGGTACACTGTCTATACTGGTGTACCAGATGCATACTCAAATTACAAGGTGATTATAACTATCGGGGGGAAGTGTTCATTGTTATGTTGCAATAACACAACAGACATTAGTGATCACCACATACGAAAAGCTGCCTGTACTGTCCACATTACTTTGTTAATAATATCTGCTTACAGCCACTTATATTTCATGCTTTACCTAAATGTGGAAGTATAGCAAAGTAATTGCCATTCATGTAGATAAATCGTCAGCCAGAAATGAATAAGTGTCAGATTTATTTTAAATTGTATTCCTGCATAAAGCAAATTCTGCTGGTGAAATAAGCATTCCAGAGGCATGGTTTCTTTGTATTGTTTTAATGCTATTGTATGTTAAATGTGATGACAACATGCACTGCATTTTTATTCATTTTTAGACTACTGACGTCTAATAAATAGCAATTAATATGACTACATTTTCTATACCTAACTCTACTGAAGCCATGATCCTAGGGGGTTTGTAATTTGCTACCATTTAAGCATTTACGTGAACAGTTAGAAAATGTCCCATAACTTCGTGCAGGGAAATATTTCAGTTTGGATACAAACGATGGAACAATGAAAACTCATATTATCTGAACCGGGTTACCCTGCAAGTTCAAACAGCTTCCAAAGTGGACAGCGAAGCATTGCACCTCCGAGGCTATCCCACAGCGTTTGTAAGCTCCTAGATTCAGGTCCGATGTATGTTTCTGAATGGGAAAAGATCGACAGACCTACACAAATAAAAAGCGTAAGTGATAAAAACTTAGAATAAAACCCAGACTGAGATATACTGACAAATTGCTGTATTTCACCGCTTACGTGTGACCATGCATTTGCCGACCATCACGCTGTCGTCGCTGCTCCGTTTTACTTTCCATGCTGTACATTTATATGAAGACGTATAACATTGTGAAGTATTTGGAATGCCCCGAATTTCCTATATTGCATTGGGGTTGTTTCCTTTGCCTTACTACTCAATCATTTAAGGTATATTAAAATCGGCAATCAAAAGTTTCTGTTTAACAAATATCAACCTATCCACAAATAGCAACTGTTGCTCAATGAGCATATATTAATTTTGACGTTTTAATGTCGTCCAATGCGAAATCTGAATGTTGCACACAGTGCAAAAATTTACTACTTTAGGTCAGAATAGATTTTTTTTCTTTTGTTTCATTTTTCTGGTTAATGGAACCATGGTGACTTTGGAAAAGTCGGTGACAATCAGTTACCATCTGTGACGCACAAACGTGCACGCTGTTTGCTTGAAGACAGTAAGCCGTCAAAAAACTGACTCAAATGCTCGACGAATGCCATCGAGTGCTTCTTGTCACCAGGACCCTTCGAACAATGAAACATTCTATTTTCATTGCCAGTTTGAAAGCCAGGTTAGATATAATTTGCAGGCCGTTAAAACCCACACAATTATACCACATAAGTATCGGTTCCCAAAGTTGTTGTTTGTCTGACATGGAAATTTACATATCATATAGGTCTCTTATGTCACTCCATCCGTTTTCCGTGGTAAACTCAAAGAAAGTAAAACCTATCATATATACATGTAGTTTAACATTATACATATTGATAACCTTTTCCAAAAAGGTTATACCATTGTTGTCGATTTAGTCATGGGTCAATTTTCCTTGTTGTTTTATTACACTTAACTGTCACTTTAATTTTTGTATTGTTGCGATTTCACGTGTTTTAAGTAACATCTTAGACTGGAGACATTTTAATCACTCGTCTCAAACAACCGTCTGGATACGCTATCTTTTGATATCGCCATGATCCTTTGCCTCCTCTGAGAGGTTAGGACGGGGTGGATATTTGTCGAAAGCCATAAAGACCTTCTGTGGTTGTTACATCACGTTGAGGGGGATTTCGGGCCTGGGTTTTGACAGCGCACGATTACAGTTTGATACAACATCCAGGGAAGCGGCACCGCCACATCACAGGGGGGATTGCCCGGTGTTGATCTAGTTCCAGTGTATGTGTAATTGCTACTTTTCCCTTCCTGATAATGAACCGATGACTGACTCTGACACGACCAATTAGCCAGTAATCCCATCCCTTGTAGCAAAAACGTCCAGGCCAGGGATAACAAACCATCGACTGTGGCCCGCTCGGAGATCTTGCTCAGAAAGCCATTTCTATAATTCACTCGCTGAGGTCTGCATGTCCATTTGACATGTCTCTGGCATTAGCGGGGATTAAGTGCCATATCATTTATCCCGAATACACTGCTGTTACCTTGTTGCTATTTCCGTGTTACTTTCTTTTTCTTCATAATAACAAACCTTGTTAGCGGGTAAGCGATATCCGTCCCATGTCCCATGCTGGCCTTAGAAATCAGACTGAAAGAGACGCCATCGAAAATAGTGTGTGACGGATACGGAAAGAGAGGGAAACAAAGCGGGATTGGACTTAGTCCAAGATGGTTGCCATCGACAAACTCTCCAAGTCGAGAGCATTTACCCCACACTTAAATAAATATACAACGTCTACGAGTTAACTAAGTGCAAATGAGCCGCGGGAATTTGACATGTCCGCTTCTGTGGGCAGCTGAGACAAGCCACCGTTGACATTTCCAAATGGATCCATCTTACGGTTCAGCCAGTTTTTTACACCTACTAATAAACTATCATTTTCATAGATCTCGATACTTCCCTCCCGCCCATGAGTTCGCTGCCAATCTGTTGTAAATCTGACTTTTTTACGTCGATGGTTGCCAGTTGTGACTGGTACATCTGTTAGACTTGAACGCAACACAGGTCTGCTAAAACGCTACATTTCCAGGTTCTTTTGGGTTTAAACAAACAGAGAGGTATTTTGGCAGAACTTAATTATTCCCGGAGGGTCGATTTCTTAACAAAATGTGTGTATCTGAAGGCAAGCGGACGGGTGGGGTAAATGAGTCGACTCTAGCGAAGCCCTAGATTCACTGGAGAATCGGCTCCACGATGCTTCACTGGCTTACCCACACTAGACGGGCGGAGACGCAGGGACTGTATCTACTTATAATCCAGAGAAGAGTTGCTTGTTAAGATATTTGCACCGATTGGCAGCATCTTGTGAATCTTGATAGTCAAGAGGAATAGCCTGTGACCAGCTGATTGTTATTCTCAGCCGAGCTATATGCAGCGTGCAAGTCATTCCTTCCTCGGCCTAAAATATAACTGATGACAACCAGACGGATTGGGCACGTATCAACTACTCTTCAGGTCTTTCTATCAACCTCCCCAGTGGTTTTTTGTAAGGGTAATAAAGCTCGGAATGACAACACAGAGGGCGGGTTGGGACACAAAGAGGGAAAAGAGTTTTTGAAGGTTTACATTTAATGCAGTGCGCCGCCTCCTTGTTTAGTGCAGATACATTCTTGCACTTACTATAGCTGGCGACCCAAAACAAACGCAGGCCCTCGGGAAACAAGTCTGGTTCTCCTTGACTCAGTATGTTACATTGGGGTCAGGAAGGATCTGCCAATAGTGACCAGACACAGCCTCTTCTCACCACGGACACCCACGAGCTTTGGCTGCGACTGTGTTTGTATATCTAACTGAGCATTTTACACGATTACATTTTCCTTACAATTGGTATACTCCTCCCACTAGACTGGCATTGTTTTCTTAAGTCGTTCAAGACTGTGGCCCGGCCAGTGGACACCGCTGGTGATTGGGTCACCCGCGAGCCGAAGATGGTGGGTTTCCGACGTCATGGCATGTGTCCCTTCCTGGAAGAACATCGCAAAACTCATGGTTTTGTTAACCTTCAACACTTACAAAAATCCCACGGGCCACATTGAGCAAATTATTTGCAAGCGTAGTTTTAATTGTCTTTTTCATCGTTTATGCTTTTGCATTTTGTGTAAACGTCTGGAGAGATTGTTATTCATATTATTGGGTTGAAATGTGAGTAGAAACCCGATGACTGGCTCTCTAACCTTGGATATTGGGGAAGCTCATGGAACGTCACACTTTACAGAGGCTTCCTATCCTTGTTTCACTTTGCTTGTGAAGTTCAAATACAACTTTCTTCTAAATAACGCATTAGAACGACGTGACTGTCCATATGTTAGAAAACTATGCGTTTGGCAATTCTTTCTCTTTAGACAGACGTTTCGGACATATGATCCTGTATGTGGTATTCTCATGTTCACCCGCACTAGGGAACATATAACAGTAAAGCTTCAAACCTGAGCGAGATCGGAAATTTTGGCCACCTTACTCTTGAGACCAGGGAATGCTCTCTGGAGAGCAAAATGGGTTTTTGGTCAAAGGTGCAGCGTTACTTAAAATTCAAAGCGTTACCTTTAAGTGATGCGGGCGATACTGTAATTCCGAGGTGCCTGATGGAACATAGCTATTGTGAATGTCTGCAAGTATCTGCCGGTTGGGATACCGGTATCTGATTTCGCGCTCATCCGCTGTGTTATTTACCTTCCCAAATTGAAGTTTGTGCTAGCAGCTGGGTTCCACGCCTGCCGCCTCCTCTCCGCTCTCCGCGGAGACTAGTCACCAAACAAAGACCCGCATTTACTCGACTAAAGTTAATAAAACCTAATAACGTGCGGGGTTTTGCTGGACTCTGACGTTGTTGCAACATACACACTGTGCGATTACTGTCTCTAGTTGGCCCACAATGATCGGTAATTGAGCAACTTTGTAATCAGACAAGAACATATCTTTTGTGATCTTTTGTCATCGACACACCCCGCTTTTGTGTACTCTTGACTAGCGAAAGCATTTGGGTAGCGTTTAATTGGGAATACATAACACGCTTGGCCCAGATGCTTTGCCCACTCTAGAATTACAAGCAAGACCCCGCAGACACCAGTATTTATTGAAACTGCACATTGTGAGAAGGATGAAGTTATAAGGATTACCTGTCCAACAGTGTCTCCTGTGACAAAGAAACAGGCTATCGTCCTGACGGGGATGGGGTGGGAGGGTGGTGGGGGGGATGAATGATAGGTATTGGGTGGCCAGACCTCGTGCGATAACGAACTCGGTGAATGGCAAAACTATTGACAGAAATGGAATATGTGACAGTAGTACATTGATGTTTGGCTACAGCCTACTGCTTCGATTCCGACTATCCAAGGTGCGTGTTTATGCACCCTTTCTAGACACGTTTCAAGCTATACAAAGTAACAAAGTTGACAGTTATCCCTCGCCAAAGAGACTCAGACAAATACACATCGATTCCGAGAAAATAAAAGAGAAGAATCGCAGAAACCCATCGCACTTGTGCGTCAGAGTTCGTTTTTAACTGCGTGACAAAAAATGGCATGAAGATGATATGATGGACTAATCTAAAACCTTCAGGTCAGGTGATGTTTGAGTATGTTTTCCAGCCTTGAATTATTCCATCAGTATTATTGTTCGCTGAGTTACTGATGGCTCTAGAAATCTAAGGTTATGTGCAAGGAATTATTTTAAGCAATTTAGCAAATATTCCTAACACAAAGAATGCATTTAATAGTTAAATATTTTACGAGCACATATCAACACATACAACAAACATAAGGAAATACTAAATGCATTGTACTAGATGCTTAATTACTAACTCTTGGGTGGAGGAGGTTATTTTAGCACTACAGTTAAATATCTTCCCAAGTATTTCATACTTTTGAACTGACGACTGGTGAACATTTATTAAACATATATACGTGTGTAACGAGTTCCTCATTAGAAATTCCGATGGTCTTATTCCTCTTTCAAACTATTACAAACATTTATTAACCAAATTATTTAGAAACCTAGAACATGTACCTTGCCAAAAAGTTAAGCGTAGCAAGGCTTGTACTACTTGTGTGCATGATGAATTTATTGTTACAAGCAACTTTACTAAAGGACGTTTCACTGGTGTCAGCAGCACACACGGTTTCGGATAACTAAGACCTCCAGCGAGTGAGCCCTAAGGCTCCGGATTGTTCTAAGTACTGAAGCCGGGTAACTGTTTCACCATCGATTGCTTCCAGCTGCCGCGCCATCCACAATGTTTGTGTATCATGTTGAAACAAAGGGAACATAATGTTTCTTAGATGACAGTTGAACTCATAGCAGGTCGAGAGGTGTATTGGTACCCAATTGTCTCCCCCGGGGCGTGAGCTATTGTCAGAATACAACGCCATCCTGTAGGGTGCACCCCAGAGCCTATAACTGGCAGGTAACCTTCAACCTATACACACAAGTGTTAAGTTTTTCTTACCTGTATATATATATATATATATATATATATATATATATATATATATATATATATATATATATGATTTTCAACCAATCTAATCCACATCTATTATAAATTCCAAGCAGAATTTTTTATGACTGTTGAAAAATAATTTCTGTTATCATTGCTACATTGCTAGGAGATAATTTTTTAACATTACCGATGTTTCTTTATCACAAAAACTTTGAAAAAGCACTCTAGGGATTGGATTGACGTGATCTGTTTCAGCAGATGCAGTATAATTGCAGCTGCTTGATTGCTATAAAGTAGACACGAGCAATAAACATATGGTTGAAGATTGGTGAAGTCGTTCGTGAATATTCCACCAGCTTGTTAGCTTCTAGGATTGCTCTGTTGCACAGACTAATCGTTCTAAATCGACACATGCATTTTTGACACTTATCATCCAATGGTGGCAAAGAAATGTGACAACTTTTTGGGTCGGAAAGAAGTCATACAGTTGGCATTAAAATTTTGAAAACCACGAAAATTTACTCAAAAAACACAAATACAAGTATATACACTCACTTTTATGTTTCTTTATCAGGGTAGACGCAAATGTTGAATATAAAGGCTTACAACACAATTTAGCTGACCTCTGTCAGTATTTCATTATCCCAGATATCGACGAAAACTTATCGTTTTTCAAAACCTATATGTTTTGCGTGTGGTTAAGGGAGAAAACCTGTTGTCCACAATAAAAGCGATGTTGAATAGAATCTATGTGGTAGAGCTGGATGTCTCAGTGGGGCCGAATTCCAAGGCCAGGCCGGCTGGGACAGCACCGAGCCCCCGGCCAGTAAACCCGGTCCTCTCACCCGAGGCCCAAACAAGAACCACACTTGCGCTTGGGAGGTATGACGGAGTTTGAAACATTGTAGACTCGAGAAAACTAAGTCAGAGATTTTGTACAATGGGAAACTGTCTTCCATGAGAAGAATTGACACATTCCAGATTTGAACATTTTAACGATGACAGATTTTTCAGTGGCTATTATCGTTGTTTCGCACCAGTTTAAAGTTCCGTCTGTATTTGCCTTTAAATATAGTTACACACAGCTGCCCGGGCGGTGGACCTTTTCGTGAGATACAAACATGTGTGAGAAATATGGTGTGCAGTTTTGCTACAGTGTATCCAGACGGCATGAAACTCCTGTGGTGGAGTGGGTAGGGTTGTGGTTATACAAAATAATAAGTTAAGCTGGAACGCCCTTGTAAATAAATAGGTATAACATGTTCCATATACCTGAATGACCATATACCACGGCCTTAACAATTTTACAACTGTTACGACCAATACACAAATTTGCTTCTTAAATGTTATTATATTAAAAAGGCATGGCTCGAGATTAAGTCAAATGAAAATGTCTTTACAATGTTAAGGCTTGTCAAACAATTACTGTTACTGGTGCTGAACTACTCGGCTGTTACTGCCTGATGTTCTTGGGAAGTGCAGATGTTTGTTCCTCTGTGTGGGCAGATGTTGCTATCATAGGCCTATGCATCCGGGAAAAAAGCTTTGCAACTGATATCGACGAAAGGAGATAGCTCTTTCCAGCGCATTAATATGTGCTCCAACTTCAGCACAAGCTAACTTCCTAACTTACAATCTAGATTAAACGCGTCGCGTTCAGATGGTATAGCTGGTGTACACGTATATAACGGACAATGAAAAGACGTAAATAGCTTTAATTTTCTTTGCAGGTTGCTGCCATGCTATTTACTAGGAGTCAGATTCATCGTCGTCCATAATTTTGGTACGAGGCCAAAATGACGTTTAGGCTGTATCCAGCGATAAGAGGAAATTGGTTATTAATCTGCAATTTGCGCTTTAAATCCTTTTGAATAACTTCATCTAGGATTTAAGTACAATATTAACATTCAGGCCTATATCTGGTATATGCCACACTAAAAATTCGGCCGTAAAATCGAGTCGCAGTACATTGGTACTAACTTTCTTGCTTTGGGTTAAGCATTGGAAAGTCAAAATACAAACCAGAGCTCTTCTTTCAATAATTGTTTAAAAGTCAGACGTGTTGGATTTAATAGCCGGACGTTATTTTAAAAGCAATCCTGGATTTAAGAAATGTCACTTTTCCATCCGACCAAAAATCTGTTCACTATCAAACAAATTTGATTCCAAAGGCAGTGACCACAAAACTACAGTTTCGATGCTGTAAATCCATTTCAGAATCTGAAGCCGGTCATTATATACACGGCTTTGATGTAGAATAACCTTAACAGTAGATTGTGAAGAGGTTACAGCACCAATTGATATCACATCTACACGATGGTGCACATAAAGTTTGTAATTCAGAAACTCACCTCTACCATTTTCAGAAGTATATCGGCATGTGGACTTTAGAGACAAAAGCACAATGACACGATTTAGCGAGTTACCATGCACTATGCACATCCGTGTAGATACATGCGAGTTTAGCAATGTAAAGACGATCATTTGATTGATTGATTCCGTTCTTTAAAATTATAACTTTGTATGTTTTATATAATTCGATTTGTCTGAAATGTATGTTTGCTAACAATATATTATCGTAGTTTATTTATTATTTTCAACACTCCATTTAAAAAAATCTTTTAAATGTTCCCTTAGGTATATATGCTATGAGGTTAGAAATCATGATATATGTATATGTGCAAATAAATATGTTCCTTGCAATGAGCGGCCTTTGAGGTTTTGTTTGTAATTCTTCATACACTAAAACTTGGTCCTTGCTTGAGCTTCTGTTTCACAGTTTATTAATAGAAGACTTAATGAACTTTCAACATTGTTTATAAGGCTACATGAGACCACGATCGTGATCCCGTAACGCGATACTTCCCATTAAACATATAAATAATTAATTCTTACCAGAGCGAACTGTGTGATCTTAATAACTATTTATGTCGATAGATAGTATGAAGAGGCTATAATGGCATTGATTTGACTAAATATTTCATCTATATCAAGAGAATAATTGTTTAAGAGTTGAAACTTTAGACGATTGTCTGATAAGACAAGACGTTGTAGTTGTGTGTACATGCACGTGGTCTGACCACATTCAATACATGGATCGTGTTTTGTACCATGCAGAGCATAGGTTATCTTGTCATTTATAAAAAAAATTGTGTTCGTCTATAAAGCCTACGGGAATATTTATTTTCGCAAAACCTTTCGCTTTACAAAGACGCTCACAAATATGCTCAATAGGTTTTGAATGTATCAAATTTTCGTGTCAAAGTGGATACTACTTTATTCATTCAAGGCATAATGTAACATTTTACATTACATATGAAGTATTTCCTTCAGTAAAGCAGACCAGTCGTATATACTTTACTCTTAGATCGAAAATCATTAAAACAGTAAAGCCGATGTCCTAAAACAAAAAATTCATCATCTGACTAGATTGAAATTCAAGTCTAGCCTTTCGACTTAAATCAGGCCAGGAGAAATAGGGCAACCCCGGCACGAATTTTATGAACAATCTGTCGTTTTCTCTGCCCCATGTAGAAAAATTGTCTCAGCTGAAGGTATACTCAACAAACTGTTGCATGTTAATTCAATTACAGCTCCCCCCCCTAAAAAAAAACACAGCAAAAATGACATTTAGCTAAAGGGGTATTCAACAATCTGTTTCATTTGTACTATAATGTCCGCTTCATGAGGCTATCCACAGTATACCTCTGCTATACCACAATGTCAATGCATTAACTCTCTCTGCCCGCCAGAAGTTCCACAGATCTGTTTGTCTCATGAAATGCACACCAGCCTTACAACTTGTTTGTGTGTACGGCAACATGTTGAGTTGTCTAACTTGCCATAGGTAATATCCTAAGCGCTATAGACATCATCCGTTCATATATGTCATTGATATGTCTCTACCATGAACTTAGTATTGACAAAACAAATGTCCGCTATAGAATTGCAATAGATTTCTCACGCCGAAGCTTTAAATTTAACCACCCACATGGCAGTATAACGTCCTTTGAAAAGTGCGATGGGCGATCGTATCGTGGGTGGTACGATTTGAAGAGGTGACGATGGTTTTGAGATTTGTGCCCAGAATCTGGTCTAACAAGCCTCTTGTCCTTATCTCTAGGTACTTCAAGAGGACAATATTTGGTACGTTTTGTCAATCATTGACATCGACATTCTTAACATAAAATAGTTGTTTTTGCATGCACTGGAAGATGAAAAGTAAGATAAACCTTCATGCCCATGGTCTACTGTTTCAGACTGTTGTAAGAAATTGAGAAACCAGACCAACAGAATGATGTATTTATGTTGTAGATATGTTTCATGAAAAATGAAAAGGTTGTTTAAAAGTTTAAAATACGTTTTTATATATTTTTGTTTCTGTTTTATAATTTTCTGAATTTATGATTTTTTCCATAGCATTTGTACAGTTTCTTAACATAATTAATAATATTGAGTTGTGCTGAGATTGTTTGAAGGTCCATTCGTTGATTCCGAATTAGCTAGATCTTCTTCAGTTTTGTTCAAAGCGCATTTTTACAATACGAGTGTTTTTCTCAACAATTGTATATTTGCTTGCCATCAGTTCATATGGATGCATAGTGACTATGCCATCACGTTTTCTCGATAATCTTTATTTACTAATACGTCTTTATGTAAAGATGCACGTAACAAGAAACTGTTCGCGTTTCATTAGATAATCATTAGGGCTTTTCGTAAAGAATTTCTCACTTTCAACTAGCCATCATACTGTACTAACGTCGTTGAGGTATACTACATGCTCAATTGGGTCGTCACTTAAAAATGTAAAAAATGCATGGTGTTTCACCACTCAACCAATGGGGTATAGGTGGGTAAATAACATGATAGGTTTAAGTACAATAATAAGCTCATTATTCTTGCACTAAATGTTATTTTAGAATGGTAAAAACTAACCACTTCCTTCGTGTAATAATTCATTTTCAGTATCACAATCATATACAACTGAAAAATGATACAAACTTATATAAACGAAAAAATGTTATACATGTAGTTAGCGATACTAATAGCTTTACTGTTTGTCTATTTAACAGAGGTTATTTTTGAAATATACAAATATAAATTACAAATCAAGTAAGGTATGTATGGCAGATGTGAATGATTTTAATCCTTGTATGCATGACTCATTTCTTTGAAGTTTGCCGCGGCTTGGAATAACAAGAACTATACATTAACGCCAGATAGATAGGTAAATAGAAAGTGTCATCTGAAGGCTATCGATCATTTAAAACATGATTTTATTCTTCCTAAAATCTCCTTCAAGTAACGCTAGGCACAAGGTGCAAGATGTCAGTCAAGGTAGAACAACCTCCCATGCACGCTGACATTTGGAAACAACGCTTAGATCTTACCGATATACACCTATTTAGACAAAAGTTGTGCCTTACATTACAAATATTGCTAAACCTTAAAAAAGGCGATCAACCTGACAAGTGATACAGTTTACACAAATGGTACTTTTCATCTGTTTTCGTTTAAATGATTTCCTTTCTTCCTTAGTTCCTCAGATATTTTGTCAAATATTGATTCAGGTATAATTCATAGATGCAAGTTGATTTAGAACGTCCCTTTAAGACAGTGAACTTAAGTATGGGCGATGAATTCAATACTGTGTGTCTGCTATGCATGCTTAGATAGCCCCCGTGGAATTGAAAAGCTTTACAGTGGTCATTAGGTATAATAATAACGTTTGTTTCAATGTTTCATGAAAGTGAAACGGAGACAAATTTGTGTCTCATGCACTGAGTAATTTTTGAAACTTGTAAAATATTGGTATATTCTTCAATATGGCATAAAGGAAATAAATAAATAAGTAAATAATATTTTTGTTCATGTGTGATATTTTATTCACGTATTCCAGTGTACTTGAAGCAAATTGTGCGAGTGCACACATAATGATCTTTATACTAAAAGTTCACTATAGAGCTTAGGTTCAAATTTTGTGATTTTGTTAACAGGAAAATTGTTAAAAATCTATCCATGATTTACATTAATGAATGTGTATCAAAATTTCTATTGCATACAATAAATTATGTAGATTTGCAAATTAGCTTGAACAGTTTTGTGCATGGAAACGTCTTGTGTGTTCAGAAATTAACACAGACTCTTGACCCAGAAATATATACATATATATGATTAGTTAAAACGAATATTGTTCATCCGAAATCCCAAGTGGCCGCTGAAGCAGAAATATCCCTGCAATGCTGTTAATGATCCCTCTACTGTGATGGGGGCGGCGAAACAAGTACCCCCAATGCGGCTGTGCAAGCGTATGTTCCCGACTTCTTGCATATCCCAGTGGTACTGCTTTCCTTGCTCCCGGAACCTATAGGGAGGCGTAAAAAAATAAAATACAAGATAAGACCAGGTGTAACATAAGGACTAAATATTATCACAACAGTATATGCCGACACATCAAAGTTGTAAACAGCTTTATATTCTTTATTGATGAAACTATGTGTTGCATTCGCCTTGCTTGGCAATACCGCCGGATACTTAGATAGTATGGCCATAGAAGAAGCTTGTCCTGGGATAAAGAAAACAAATACAGAACTCTTTTGATGTCACTCGAAAGCCACAAGAAGCCGAGAAAAGAGTGAAAATCTGCAGTTGATTTTTGCACCTCGTATCGTCTTCATCCGACAGATGGCGCCCACCACTCTCCCTGGCCTTTCACCTTTTCCCGGCTCGCCTCTGGGGTGAGAACTTTGCACGGTGGGTAGGTAACAACAGGCCTCCTTTCTCATCGAATAGTATCTTAATTCTTGTCTGACGCTGGAACCCAATATGACGAGCTGGAGAATAGCCGTGCTAAATTGTGGCAAATAGCTTTATATTGTGGAAACCTCATTCGCCGGATTGTCCAAATAGTTCCCAAGAGTCAGCTCATCGTCTAAGTGTTTCTCCACACTACGGGCCACTGGGTGTTTTCAGTTACCTACATATCTACTCGCACCACCCATTCCATGCCTTACTCCAACCTGCATTCTTTTCGTAATAGGTGACACTTACTTCTCCCAGTTTTGTAGTGTTAAGATAAAGATTCCCTCCTCTTATAACTACAGTTGGCTTTGTGTTGACGTCATTATGATTCCTTTAACAATTTCCTTTAGACCCTAAACAAAATATTTATGAGCAAAAAGTACCACTTAAAGCTGAATAAAACTTGTACTAGAGTATACGCTATAGTATTCTTAATTCAGAGCATCTTAAGCACAAATCCTGAAAGTATTCTCAAAGAATATGTGCTAAACTATCTATGTTTGTGAAACAAAAGCGCTTTTTACTTAAATTATAAAAAAAAGCTGAAGTCAAATCATACAACGTGTTAACAAATGTATATTTGCTGTCTATACTATATTAGCTAATATTTTGTAATGTGTTGCCTTCTTAAATTTACAGTCGCATTTCTTTGATCAAGACTGTTGGATGAATAAAACGTTTTTGATTAAAAACAAATGGTTATGCATATAGCATAACAATTAACTTTATAACTTTACTTATTAAAGAGGAAATATTAGAACAAAGTCATATTTGCATCCATTTTTCACTTATGGAAAGTACTCCCTCATACTTATATAGAGCACACGTTCCCGATCAATCCAGGCCCAAATCCAGCTGTATATTGTTCAATCCAGTGTTAGTTTAGATTTACCATGCTGTTTGTCTTATACGACAATTGTCACGTACAATTAGGCACGGACAGATACCACTCTGGTTTGAGTACAAATATTCGTTAATTGCAAAGGTACTCCATTTAAGTACTGAATGCTCTACGCATATTAAAAGGGTTTGAATATAAACCATGCAGTTTAAAGTTAATGCTGCTGCTTTGTCCCACATTGGAATGACTTTGTGGGAAGACTGCACAGCTGTGTACATCGGATGTTCTTCCTGAATTGTTTAATGTTAAATCCAGCAACGGATATTTAGCGTAACACTTACAGGGTACCGCAGATGTTTTGTATGGATAGAGCTGTATAGGGTGGATCCAGAGGTACAATGTACAGCTTGTTGTTTGCTTTATGGACACTGTTTCCTTGGACCCAAGGGATGTGGTATTTCAACATGCAAAGGATAGTTTCACTAAAGCAACATTACTTATATACGCAAGGACTGGGATGAGAATTCGGGATACAATGATTTACAGATCAATGAACTGGCTGAAATGCTACATATTGCCTGGTATACATTTCATTCAGACAAATAAACATTCACTCATTCAAGTCAGAGTTTTCTGAGTTTGCATTTTAAAAAAATTATGTCGACTGCATGTGCCTGCTACAAGCGTCCACGTCAAACAACAGAAGTAAGGAGTTATAAACAGCGGAGTGGTCTAGAATGTCGTGCTACGTATACATTTGTAAGTCTAACCTGAAACCTTAGCGGAATGACTTTCTGTTCAAAACAAAAACCTTTATAAACATTTACACCTACAGTTCTAATATACTTGCAATCATACAAGCCAAACAATGGTCCCCCAATAATTTTCGATGACAAATTAAGCAGCATCCTCACTGATCAATCTACGTCTTTAGGCCTAGTTGTTTTCGGGAATGTGCACGTGAAAGAAGAATCAGAATTTCTTCTGATAGATTCAGCTGTGTTCAGTTAGATTCAGCTAGAGGTCATCGAGTCTTCTAATAAAATCTAGTGCATCTAACTTGCAGAACGGAAACGCATCTCCGATTGTCATAAGGAATATTACACATCCTCTTTTGTGCCTTTGGCATAATATACGAGTTTTATTAGCAGTACAATTAACGTATGACTATTAGATTTACTCTCTGTTTCAGAAAGTAAATATTAAAAAAATGTGACTTTCACTTGTTTATCTAAAATTAATAAACTCATCTGTCTGAATAGACATGCACTAGCATTCATTATTTTGCAATTTGTGTACATTTCAGCCGTTCAGGTGTAAATCAAAATCGATATATTGGCAAAGAAAATGTGACCTTCTCAGTCCACAATTTATGTGAATGCTAAAATAGTAACATCGAGAATTCTGCTTCTAAAAGCTTTGTTTTGGCTAATATTTTAAGTCAGGAGATTCGCCAGGTTGCGGAAGAAATGGGGTGGTTTACTCAGGGAACCTCAGTTTTATCCACCGATAAATCTGCCCATTGTGAAAAAGTCTTCAGTATGGACGGAATGGTTCATCCTCGTTTATTCACAGAGGAAATCTCAGTCTAAGAATTTAAATTACCACATTTTAGGGTGCTATGTTACAATCTCATTTAGGAGTTCTAATTTACTATGCAGCTAACTTCACGCCATGTCCAAGGCCAAAAAGTTTCTTGGGCGTTCAAAGAAATTCCACAATCTGTTGCCATATGATTCTTGACTCATAATTATTCCATTAAATAGTTTTACACCTTAGTTATTTTGTAACTAGCAGGTGGACTAAGCACCCCGATTCCTCGTCCCTCTGCACTGTTTTAATGTGACTATACGACAAATGTGATGACAACACAACATGTTGACTAATTCTAGGCGTCTAATAAATGGCAAATGACATAACTTCATTTTTTACCTAGTTCTGCTTAAGCCATGGTGGTAGGGAACCTGTAATTTGCTACTATTTATGCATTTACATGAATGGTTAGAGTAAGACCCTGGCTTTTACCTCAGTGTTTCTCAAGCATCACACGTGTCTGTAATCTGAGGGTAACAAAGGAATCTGAAATGTTTCAGTGTTATAATATAATATTGGAAAATCCACTTACACAAACAAAATCCAGTAATCATCCACAATGACAGTGGTATAATTTCCATACGATCCGCCTGTTTTACACGTTAACCATACTCTGTTTGAGGCCTCCATGTTCTGGTAGTTATTAAACCTCCGTAACCGAGAGACTTTCACCAACGCAATCGTTGTGAGTTCAAGTCCAGTTTATGCAACCCTGCGGATGGTCGTGCTTTTTTCAGGGCTCTTAATTCCGGGTTTCCTCCACCATAATGTTGGCCGCCGTCGTATGTGAAATATTCTAGAGCAAGGCGTAAATAACTTTAACCAAATAAACCAACTTCATTGTTTTTGTTTAAGGTAAGACTATATCTCACATTTATTGGAAAGCACAGACGAAAAGTTTAGAGCTATATGCTATAAACGCGAACATGATGTCAGTATCAGTATAAGTATCAGTGAACAAATCTTAGACGTTAACCGGGGAGCTATTTGTTTAAAGTTTAATGTGACGTAATTATGTGCTATTCCTCATGAAGATTTAGTTCAACGCCTAATTAAGCCCATCGTTTCTGTGTTTCCAAAAGGAGATCATTCCATCAGGAAGGCCAGAGCTGACAGTACGATAAGCGTATCTAGTCGAATTTAGTTTGAGACATCCTTGTGATTTTGGCCAGTCAGTGAAATGTGGTCACATGCCATTTTTAGCAAGAAAACTTTTTAGGAAACCAATCTTGCAATGTTGGAAACTCTGTTAGAGTGACGCAATAAAAACTTGAAAAATGTCACTATATTATTCAATAGTTTCAGTTAGCCTAAACTGTGGCAGTTTAGGAGTTTGAAGGAGTTTAGAAGTCAGAAGTTTGGCATTTTTTTTTTGTTTGTTTAAACGCGTAATGTTATTGGTCACATAGGGTTAAACTAATTGAATACATGTATCTTTCTGGTATCAGTGGTAAATAAACGAAGCCAAAATTTTTCTCTTGGATGCCTATCTTAACCAACATACTTATTACGTTTAATGCAATACATAGTTAACCATCAATACTGAAAGTAGAGGGCTAGTTATGTAATAAATTAACTGATTCAATAATTTTAAAACTATGTACAGCTCAGCTTAATTCATCAAAATGTTCCCGGAGTCGTAATGACCCACTGGAAGTGAATTCTTTTCTAGGAAAGCTCTGGATGCTGTGCTAACTACATGTAGCCATATCGGCTATGAAAGGTACTGACTTTGCATTTTGGCCAAAGCACTCCCCAACACCGGCTTGTGTCACTAGATAATAAATGGGACCGGTTGTCAGTTGTGTACGCCAGATCCAAACACGGGATCGAGTTCATGGTGTAAGTGATCTGTGGAGTCCTCCACTTGCACACGACCGGTTATAAATGACATTCTGCTGTTTTCAACGCTTTAGAGAAGTACACTGAAAATGTTTGCTTGCCCGTGGACATTTCCCTCTTCAGAAGTGTATCCAGTTTTATCTATATAGGTACACAAATATGTTGTCAGCACGGCTCTGAAATACCCGAAATAAATGGCCAAATGCGCCGCTGTATCGTTTCTGTAGCGGTCATATTACGATATGTGGTCAGAGTTGGGTTGGAGGGGGGCAAGGAGAAGATAAATTCTGTCATTATGGCATAACATGATTAGTAAATTTACTAAACTTTGGCTCGTTTCCAAAGAGAAAGCGCTATATAATTGCATTTCATTGTTACTTTACAACACAGATCCGTCGACATGCCCACAGATTTGCCTTCAGTTTTGACACGAATTTAAATATGGATACATTAATCATCGTGTCACAATTACCCTCTGTCCACTCCCTCGTGTCACACGTTAACTTGGAGTGTCATGTTTAGACGTAAGGCGATAAACTTGCGAAAGTCATGTGTGAAAAAGTTCAAGTTATCCAACCTGATATACTCTCCAATGGCTTGTTACTTATCGCGAGCCGCAATTTGCTTCACACTACCAAAGACAAGAAGAATCTAACAACTGGAACAAAGTTCTTGGAACCCGCAAGTAAGAAAGGATATGGAAAAACTTCGTGACGAACCTAAATACAATCATATAACTATCCAGAACCATCCGTTTGTCAGTTAGGTACAGCCAGGATTATTTGGTTCCATTTGCTATATTAAAAAAAGCAACACTATATGAAACGATATATATATATATATATATATATATATATATATATATATATATATATATATATATATATAAATTCTGTATAGAAAACGGTATTCTTTAAGTATTATTGGTGATAATGGTTGTGTCTAAGAGGCACCTGACAGTTGTAGATTTTAACTCCTTTGGCACGAAGGAAGGGAGTAATCAGATCCGTCTTGACTTTACCCAAATATCAGCGCCACGTTAAACTCTTCCTTGCACGGATTATTACAGAAGTCCAAGTATTGAATCAAGTACTGAATCTGGCCTGAGCTCTGGCATAATAGGGCCTCAATGAGAACGCTGTGAGTTGTTGAGAATTTATTTCGTGTCTTGGTTGGCTTTTTACGCCGTAATATTCCGCCTATATGGCGACAGATAGGTTAAGTTTATCAGCTAGGGAAACCAAACAATCGCCAAATCTCTACAGATAACTTTTGCATGGTTTCAAAGTGGCCCTGGCGGAACCAAGGGGAGGTGTTCAGAGTATCTTTGCTGCATCGGAATGTATGAAAGTTACGAGTCATCCATTCTCTTTGTGTTTGTCAAGAAAGCGGTTAAGTGGTAAGAGACTATGCCAGGTACCTTTCAAATGCATAAAATTCAGCCCATAATAGAGAATCACTCAATGAACATCACTTTCAGGTACTATTACTTATCCTTTACAGACCTATAGTGGAAATGGTTACGCGGTTTACACGATACACCTTTTTTCGTCTCTTTTCAGTTGGCTTCCACTTAACTGCGTCATTTGCATTTCTTTTTAGTTTAAACCTTTTTAAATTCCTATCATTAGAGTACTAAAAGTGGATGCAGACTGATGTTTGGGGTGAGTGAGGTGATAACAGATTTGCATTCTAATGCCCAACATGTGTTTGGAAAAGATACGGTTTTTCCATGCAAGGTAAAAGTGTGTATGTTGAAATATTTTCCCAATCTGAGATGCCTACAATGCATTAAACTAAAAGCTTTATTATAACGATTCCCGGCGGAGAGCTTTGTATTTGACATTTTTCGAAAACCATCAGTTTGACAGTTCGCCAAATGGTGAGAACATATGTTAGGGAACGGTGTCTATGGACATGGTGTACAAACCCTGCGGTGGTCCTCCTTTTTGGAGTAATTTCCTGTTCGAATTTATTCAAACTGAGTGAATTTCCCCATCCAGTTCTCTGTCGCGAGGCCCGAATTGTTGGACACCGAAAATCTTGAAGCGATTATGGGTTGGTGGCATGAGCGCAATTTTAGTTAGTTTTGAGTGATATGTCCACGTGCAAGCGGCTATTTCACATTTGGTTCAACTCTGATTCCTTCCGCCATCGACAAAACGAAGTCATGATCTTTTGACCACAATCTGCACGCCATATGCAAAGTAAATAAAATAAATATGTAAAGTATGCAATTTTATTTTCATAGGGCGGCGGCTATTGCATTAATGAGACACAAAAAAGAAACCTTGTGTAGTGATTTGTTTCGGAGCAGTTTAGACTTTCAAAAGTAAACTGAGTCGTTTTGAGCGATCGAGTTTCCAATGAATCGTTTCAAATCCAGGTGGTCTTAACGTATACGGACACACTTGCATATATATGATCAAACTTGTGGAAAGCCGGGATGCTTCTCTACAACTCATGAAAGTTTCTCTAAACTCATGGACAACCAGTATAAACAAATACGAGTTTCTAGTGCATGACTTATTTGCTTAGCGTACAACCAACGAAGTAAAACACATTTTATATAGGTTAAAGAAAGAAAAGAATCCGATATATAGGCCAGAGTTTATGTATTGCAAGTTTGGTTTAATCTTGTCATACATTTAAAATACCTGAATTTGCGTGTTATTTTAAATAATGAAAACCGGTTCATATTAAGGCTATACTTGGGAAAACCCTTCAGTACCATATAGCGTAGGTGATGCACAGATAAGGTTTCTGATATATACTAGCTAAGGGGTAAATTTATTTCATGAAATGTTATTACCACAGAAGCCAATAAAAGCATGTTGACCTATTGTATAAAAGCAGAATGAAGTAAATATGAAAAAAAATTACATATTTTAATGTTTTTTTCCTGGTTGAGTAGCACTAATGGTTAACATGGTTGCAATTAAACTTTCCTCTGTTACATGCCTACATGTGGATATCTGTGTGCGTAATGTATACGGATGTATT
Organism: Liolophura sinensis; assembly: GCF_032854445.1. Taxonomy (NCBI): domain Eukaryota; kingdom Metazoa; phylum Mollusca; class Polyplacophora; order Chitonida; family Chitonidae; genus Liolophura; species Liolophura sinensis. Next base: position 35,707,347 of record NC_088301.1, read on the forward strand.
ACTATAAAAATATTAGACGAAAGCTACATATATAGCTTCGAAAGCTATATATATATATATATATATATATATATATATATATATATATATATATATATATATATATATATATATCGATATGCCCGTGTATGCATTGTTTGATAGATGCCCACACCTGATCGCACTGATAGCTACTCACCTGTCGACGGGTAAATAGGTGTACCTGACTTTTGTAAGATAATGCTGTCGAAACGATGGCAATAGAATTAATCCATGCAAAAGCGCTTTTTTCTGCCACAAAGTATATGATATGAACTATCATTCAAGTATATCCAGTTACAGTTTGTATCTTCAGCTGTTAACTAGTCTTGTCTAGATATCCCTTTATTTTTGCTCATTTTCCCTTTTGCCTACGCTTGCATCTGAAGTTCAGACAGATGTTTGCCTTTAAACTAACAGTGATATATGAATCCATAATTTGGACATTTAATGCCTGCATCTATACATAAATGAAGTTGAGTTGCAAGTTATTATTTCTTCTTTCTTTTTCAATACTAGTATCTTCAATATGTTTGTACAGTTTAATTTGTTTTAGTGTGATTTAAATTAGACTGGATCTTAATACTGGAGCAATGTATATTATAGTCATTTGTCTGAAATAAATTCGCTCGTTTTAAGCTAGGATGTTTTTTTTTTTTTTTTGGCAATAACCCTGACATCTGATAAAGGAAACATTATAAATATAAAGGCAAGTTTTAATTGTGACTTAATTAGTCAAATATATTGAAACTGACCGACAATGAAAAGTCTGACTTTAATTAATGATTTGTTGTCACCGAACGCAATCCTATACTTTCGTGAACATAAAAAAAAAATCATCAGTAGAATTTGATCATATAGTCTTAGTTTCCCAAATTGTTTCCATTTGTTCTAGTATTTTTCTATCAGATGTAATAAAATGTATACTTTCAGTGTTAATCAGTGGAACGTATAATTTAAGTGTGTTGCATTTCCAAACAAGGACAACATGTATATAAGTACATCACATCCGAATTAAATTAATTATATTTCTCTTAGAACGGGACTCTTTTTCAATTTAAGGACCTCGGAGATGAAAATATAGCAATATACAACGTGAACAATTAACAATTTACCGCTACAGGCCGCTTTGATTGTTATTTAGAGGGAGAAACACATTGAATTTTATAGAACTATTAGCCAACGTTTCCAAGCTTGAACAAAGAGGGACAATTTCCTCTAAAATCGACTTTTCCGTACAGCAAGAAATTTTGCACGCATTCAATCTCCTTGCTAAACGATATTTTCTTTCCTTAGATGAGGCTGTCTAACTGGAAACGTGACCCATCTTACACTGATAGCACTAATAGTGGGGAAAATTAAGGAATAGCCCGTACCTAATCAAGCCCATTTTTCCTTAAGTAAACACAAGCTAATTGATTCCAAACTCTTAACCCTGGCTTCCACAAAAGAGGCGGCACAACCGCAGTCATCTTCTTTGCTTATTAGAATTGGGTTGTGAGGGTAATTGTTCGTCTGATGGCAATTCGGTGGCGCGTTCTCGGCACTCGCCGTTTACCAAAACTATCGCATTGGAGCCGGTTGTTTATGAAACATTTACACAACGTCATAAGTACTTACGAAAAAGACTACAACCAGTTCTGTATTTTTTAAACAAAATTTCTGATTCTGTATATTTTCTCCACATCGGGAAAACATGTAATCTTTATAAACTAGGAAAATAATAGGAAAAATAAGTAATGGTTTCAGGTAAATACAGTATCGTATGAAAGTATGTAGTATAAAATGCAAGTGGTATTTTATGTTGCTGTGGTTGAAATTCGCGTGTTTAATACATTAGCTACATAACTGAAAATTAACCTTTCATTTGTGATTAGCATACAAATGATTAATAGACGTCAGAATTGTGAATATACGAAATTGCAAAAGTCTGAATTTCCATTCCCTATGTAAATCTTTTGACTAAATCCTAAACAATTATTTCACATTTTTTCCTATCACATTCGATTTCCATTTTTCATTTAAAGGTGTACTGTCAGACTTCAGCCCATTTCAATTCATTTAATTTTTGTTTCGGCAGACCTTAGCCAAACAGCGTTAGCCTGTATTTCAAGCAGAGGGACAGCGTAGATTGATACATAACTTAAACACATTTGTGTAATTGGGCGAGTCTTTGAACCCATCACAGACGTCGTTAAGAACACAACAAAACGCTCTTGCAGAGCGGGCGCCAGAGCTCTTTGTTTGTCCTTGTGATTTTCCCCTGTCAACAGAATTAGTCTGAAGGTCCGCCTTTCAGCGCAGTGGTTCCCGCCCCATTCCGAGCCTCCCTACGGGCTAGTAATCTGACGGTATGGTCACTCAGCACGTCGGTCGATGGAAGGTCCTTCCAAGTCTAGGTGGACTGTCGCCGGCATCGCTGTCCATTCTATACTCAAATGTTTGTTTTACACCGGCGGTTAATAGAAGAGTAATTTATTTTCACGGTAACACAATCTGAGTTTAAAAGGTATCGCATATATCTGGCCACAAAATGCTCTAAACTTTTAGCCACAAATACAAAGGCTTAAAACACGATATAACACTGACCATCCAAGTGATAAGACGATTTTGTGGTTGCCTGGCAACTGGATTGCAATGATCGGAATTGTGCAAAGTAATGTGCGGCGCTAGGTGTCTGTAAAAACATGTAATCTTGGATGATAAATTATATTATTAACAAATGTGTTTCACCAACATTCATAAATAATGGCAAATTCTCGAAGGATTTTAAAGCTGTAACGTATTGCATATAGACTTACATTGTGTCATTAAAAAAATGTGCACTAAATCGTTCATGCTATGTAAGCCGGAGTTATGTCCCTTAATGTATTTTCGATTTCAGCAATATTGAGGAGTCAAGACCTGCTTAACCTACAGCCACCCATAGCTCCTAAACAGTGTATGCAGTCATGAGTTCAAATCAGGAATGTATTTGCACCCTAAGCATTAGGATATCAAAAAATATCCTAAAAATGCCACGCCCGTTCGATGAGAATAAAAAGCAATAGATCTGCCATTACGTTACAAACAACGATATTTCTTTAAACTTGCTAGATGCCTAAATGTCATACATATACAGTATACCACAAATCGAATTAATTGCTAGATCAGAGGAATTATTCGTGAAATAATCGATCAGTCAATCAACACAAAAACAACCATGTGACAAGATGAGTGTTTTAAGTTAGCACCCCGATTCAGTTCCAGAGCCATTGATGTTCATATATGTGCATGCCAGAACGCTGTACTCATAATGTCTGTTCTGTCATTTGATGTTTAGCATCATCAGTAGTTTTACTCTACAGGCGGGATTAATATTGATGAGAGTTTCAAAGATTGGGTTTATCAGACTGCTGACTACAGTTCTTAAACATGTGTCATATTGTGCATTTATATTTGTCTGCGTCTTTAGAGTTTAAATGCTGCATTTCACCTTATTTATAAAATCAACCGCTTTATGTCAATAGTAAGTGTGTGGTCAGATCATTTATTTTGCCTAACTGACAGCATTTGGTGAAGTTTCAGGAAGTCTTTTACTTATTGATGATATATTTTGTTTCTCGTGCTTCACAGACTTTTTTGAAACTGTTGCCGACGTCCGCAAATCCTTCTAAAACCAGTTAACATTACTAAGCTATACTATAATTTAGAAAATCTTTATTTAATTTGCATTAGAGTTCTTAATGCAGAATTCTCAAGGTTTTGATTTGTTGTACTATTTTACACGTGGAATCAGTTGCTCTTCATTCAAACCTTCCGCCTAATTTATATAGAGTAAACCCTTATTTATTAACCGAATCCTCAAACCAATTCACAACTGGCAACGTTATACGTTTGGTCAACGTTCTAGGAACCTATATTTTGTTATGAAAATTATTTTTATGAAACTAATTTGAAACCATTCATATTTAGTTGTTTGATATAGATTTGTTACATGTTATAGCACCCCATTATCGTTCAAGAACTGTTATTGTGTATTATTCGAATCCATCTGGGATAATATACAGTCACCACCAGCGAAAGCACATACTTGTTTCAAGAACCTATCATACAATATATGGAATGTTACATTGCCTGTTATTCACATTCCTCTGAATATAAAAATCATACAGAATCATAAAGAGTTGGATGTGTAAAATCAGTTATGCTTTATAAAGTTTCCTTAAAAACTTGAGAGCCATAAAATGAAATATAATATAGGCTGTGTAACGCGTGTGCTTGGAGTGTTACCACGTCTAGTATTTGCAACCCACAAATATTCTTACAACTAACTATCAAAACTATTACTGTTGCCCGATATAACGTTACTACAGCTGTATTTTAAGGGCGAACTTTGTGGTTAATTACTTCATTCCTCCTGGGTTTAATTAATATCTTACCCATGAGATGACAGGCGCTTGGTAAATTCAGACAGAGTTTGTTACAAACATGGTTTCACAGCTTTCCTTTTCACAAGGACGTGAGAATAAAAGCACACGTCAGTTGAGGACTCATGGAAATGAATTATTTTCCTAATATTATTGTCAAATGAATGACACTTTGGTGTCTTTTAGCGCACAGGCAGCTTGTCAATATTTCCATTTTCGCAACATGACAACAAAACAGCGAACAATCGCCACTCATTAATTAGGCGTGGGGCTAATTTCCTGGTCCTGCGGTCCGGTTTGTCGGTCGACCGATAGCTACAAAGGCGCGAGATACCCTCAGACATTCCCTCACCCACAGGTCTGTATAGACACACGGATATTGTTCCTTAAGAAGAGGAAATCGGGTTTTTTTCCTGAACGCTTTCCATATGATTGATTCTATGTTTGATGGTTACTCAGAACGAGTTACGCATGGTACTGTTCCACTGTGTGCGTTCTTAAATATGACAAGGCAGGTTAATATTCTTCCTGGAACCGGCTGTGCGTTGACTTATAGGTCAAATGCTTGGTTCTTTACTCTGTGTAATTCAGAACATACCCTAAAAATTCCTTCTTGTAATTCATTTGTTCTTTCACTCGTCTCAAAAGCACGCACTAAGCTGGTGACAAATACTCCTGATTAAGCAGAGCTCAATATATCCATGTAGCTGCATTTTTCTCACTTATACGATACTTCATATTACAAAATTGTAATAAATGCAATTGTATATTTGCAAAAGCATGCAAGTTTTAGTTGTGTAACCAAAACAGTGGAATTGATCTTCAGGAAGGTTTGAATTGTCTTGACACTTTTTAATGGGTATTATCTGTCCTTCTTGAGAACATTAGGACGGTATCAGTAAAACGTATAATTCTTGCAGTGTTGTATGGCTGGATTTTGAACTGATTGATACACATTGCATCAAACTATTCAGTGTGTGTATGGGCCGATCATGTTCAGGTCTGTTCTTTATACACAACACTTTGCACATCTTAGCAGATTTAGTACAGAAATGCATCAATACAAAGTACGTGAATATGTGGTGTTTGAAACAGCAAATAAACAGATCGTTATGTCGACAACATGTGTCAAATATCCTCGATCCAGTATCTCGGTAAAGTAAACCCTAAAGCATTTGCTATATAATGCAATTTGGGGTTGCCAGCAAATCGTTTAAGATTTACACGTCTGCTCGAAGAATACAGCTATTTAGGTTTCATAGTAATGACACACGCATTCTGTCGCGTTTCCTTCTAACGTCACGTATTAATTTGTAAGTCTATAAAGGTGAGAAACTTGTTACGTGCTGATTTCAATGAGTGCTCTCCCAAGAACAGCAAAACTCACTCTATGACCGCTAGCTGCTTAGCTCGTGTCTCCGTGGATACCACCTCAGTTAACTGCGCCAAAAAGGCGGGATACTTATTTCCGGTATGGCACAGTGGCGGCGCTCTACTGCTTCCGGTTTACGTGATGGCTTCAGCTTGGTCAGTCAGGCTGATGACAATATCCATTTCTGGTCGTATTATATCATTTATGGCAATAGGATGCTACAATCCGGGAACATTTTGCAAAGAAATGTCTGTAGATCTCCGCAATTTACACTGACTCGCCCGCCATTGTCCATGCCTTCAATTACCCGCTGAAACTGGAAGAAATATTTCTCTTTTGTTTGTTTGTTTGTTTTGCGTCAATATACATGTAGATACAAGTACGCAAGATAAATTAAGTGAACATAAAACTAGGGATTAATATTATTGGAGAACATTTAAATTCATTACATATGTTTATATGCTGTTGTCATATTTTATCGATGTGAACTCATGCTGTTAAGTGTAACGCTACTTTAAACAGATATGAATGTCTACTCAGGATTATGACATATATTATTTAAACTTTAGATCACGGAAATAGGTGAACTCTTTCCATTATTTATATTACTTTTATTTAATGTGGCTTCTCAGTTAATTCTGTGCTTTCAAATATAAGTAGAAAATCTGAAAATTAATCCTCGAAGAACTTGCACTATGCCCTTATATTCGTAAGAGCTTGTGAAACCACAGCAAGCTTGACCCTAAAGACCTTTTTTAATGGTTGTATCCTTCAGTGTAGGACCAACCTTGTGGAATATCGATCCCAAAGGCAGCTAGTGTAACGTCGCCGCTTCTGCCAACTTTTGTCCCATATTGAATAGACGTGTGAGAGGCATGATCGAGGCACAGGAAATAATATCCACTCCTAATTCATCGTGTGGGTTTCAAAATTCTAGCCTTCGTGAGAGCCCAGCTTTTGTTTCCATTATAGTCTTAGTTAACTTTGGGTTCTCTTCCATTCTAAAGTCTGCCCCCTTTTTATCTCAAGTTATTCTGCGAGTAACTGTTCCGTCTGCAAATGCATTTGTGTCACCTCGGTGTTAACTCTCTTGGAACCAGTTTGACGAATCCTGTCAATTTCTATAGATCCCCTTATATCGATGGAAGTTTGAAAATCTTTGTCAATTCTAAAAGGTATGGCCCATCTGTGTACACAGTGTTTGGGATCAAAACCAATATATTAAGTGTTTCTCAGTTGCAAAAACTCCTGTGACTGATCTGTAATAATTTATAACTGACTAATGTCACTCACAGCAGGCAATTTAAAGAACGATATTTTCCTTTCAAGCATTAAATGGAAGAATTATAATATCTTGAATGCTATCTCTATTTAAAATGGATCTCGGCAAGGTAAAGCGGTCCACATGCATACTGGCCACTGCTCTCTCTACAACATGCGTTCTGCATGTAGACCTACAGTATCAAATACACGCACGCACATTAATGTGTACCGTCCATTCACCTCTTTGTGAACATTATTTTTAACGTGTTCAGAATCCTATTTGAGATTTGTTAAAAATTAAATTTGGATTTAAAAGTCTAAATTTAATGTTGCAGGGAATGAATGAATGAGTATGGTTTATCTTCAATAGACAATATTTCAGCCATATATAGGCCGCTATATATACTCTCCAAAACCCACTTTAATAAAATTCAAAATATTTACATTTTTGTGTTCTAGAGATACACAACTGGTGCACTTGAAGAAAAACTTGTATATTGTACATACTGCTGTGTATCTCTAGTATACAGAAGTCTAGATGTTGCATTTTGCTACGGTTGTGTGGTTTGTACCTGTGGTAAATAGATAAACACACAACTGTAAGAAGGACATGTATGATGCCGGATGACTGAATGTACTATACGTGTATGGAAGCCTGTGTATATATAGATAAAAGATTCATCTAAATACGAAGCTAAGTGAAAAAATATACATATATATTAATGCAATGAATAGTTACAGGGAACGAGAAGTTTTTTTTTTTTTGGCGTGTCGGACGGTAATCAGACCCCGTCTTATAACCAGTGTCTCTGAAAGTTCAATCTGGCATGGTCATGTGTAGTGTTGACTCAGTTTTGGTCAGGCGCAAGACATCTGCCGTTGAGGTCATGAATGGATACGCTTACCTTTATCCATACTGATTCCCAACAATGTTAATCTCTCTAACCACTATTTTGCCCAAATGCGCACTTCTCGAGAAAATTGTTCGAGGAATTAATACCCAGTAACTCAATTCGATCTCAGACTGTGTACAAACTGTGTTAATTGTAACGGGCGATTCGGTTACAGTATCTCACAGTTTGTCCAAAAGATCACGACAAGTGTTCTTTTTGGATTCTTTCCAGAGAACTTGTTGTCGCCTGTGGTGACCAGATGGGCTGTCACGCTGTGCTTTGTCTACACACTGGTGATTGGTTGTATTATCTGGGCCACGTGAACTCGGAGCTTAGGCCATTTTAAAGATGTTACGCGGAGATTTTTGGCAAAATATCGAGTAGCGCATTACCAAATCGAATTTTTGCCACTTTGGAATAGCCCAAATAATTAACTTTCATAGCATATCCCCATCGTCTGTGCACGTGTTAACGTCTAAAATCGGAAATAAGATCCCTAAAATTCATAAAGCGGGTGACATTGTAACTTTTTCAAATTTTAGAATCATTTCATTTAATACAGAATATGGACTTATGCGAAAATTGTCTATCAGTATAGCCTTAACAAAGTCTCCTTCTGATACCAAAGTAAGATTTCAACGCCTTTCTTCTAAACTTTATATTCTGTGTACTGCTTTGGGAAAACCGCGAATAAGGCACTCGGCCGGGTTATGTCAAACATTTACAGGATAGTAACCGTGTCTCCTTTCCATGGAGTTCAGTGTTAAATTCTGTTAAGGAGGCACCAATAATGTTTGGCTTGGTGTATGAATACTGCAACATACGGTTTAGGAACATTTTTTGCAAACATTTTGTCATTACATATAATCTTTGTTTTAGCATATATATTCCCTACTAACACTGCGTGTTCAGATACTTTCTTTACCCTCACCAACTGCGATTGGTACAGCGGTGTGTTGACGATAGACGATACCAGCTTGTGAACTTGTGCATGGGACGTCGTAGTTATTGAGAATTTGCGTTTCCTTATTATACACATATTACATAGCAACCATGTGATCCTGGTCGCCCCAATCAACTCAGTACATATTTGTATATTTACGAAGATGCTATATCACGTGTTCTGGATGCCTATATGATGTGATGACAAAAACGTGCATGCACGAGTATATGATGACCTCCAAGTAAAGAACTACGCTGCATGAGTTGTTACAGGACTGCCACAGATGACACCATCATAATTCCCTTCTCTGAATTTCGGTCATTCTTATTGAATCATATCGAATCGTGAAAAGTTGTATAAGATTACCTAAGCATGTAATAAAAATGTACTTGTCTGCTTTCACATGTAAGTTAAGCACTGTGATTCACTCCGAATCCACTATATATATATACTATTCATGTCTCCAGTTATTGTTGTCATATTTCTTTGTCAAACGTCTCTTCGTGCTAAAAGTCGATGCATACATATTCTGTATTGAGAGGTCGATATTGTCATTATTGTCATCTATTTGGGAATCTTTCTAGTTATAATTTAAGTAAACGGTTATCATTTAGAACGTTTAGCACTAAAACGTGCCCTGTTATGCATGTTTAAGGGTTTTGTGAATGAATAGGTTTCATCTATGTTTACAGAAAACAACGGCGCTAAAACGAACAACTCAAAGCGTGGCATTTGAATGGTTTTGGTGCCTAAAAGAAACGATTTAACTTAAGGAGTGAGATGAGACATTGTCGGTGTTATTTATACATTCGTCTTTATTCCATTCTGAGACAATTTCCTGCCGTAGCGTCCTTACATGAGAAGAATGGAGGCATGAACGTGCTAAATTCTACCGGCGGCACAATTTGCTGGACACAGTATCCTCGGTCCCGACGACTTGACGCGGTCTCACTTTCTGCAGGATCGTGAGCGAGGAATATTTAGGGCCTATTATGGTCCCGGTCTTGCCGCATTCCTGGTTGATCTCATTTCCACTTTGTTTCAGGTAATTAAGAGTCGTGTTCCGCCGGCAAACAACTCTCTTAGACTTAGAAAACGTCCGGACAGCACGGATATAACTGGATTTCCACTGTGCCATTGTCGCCTTTATAATCCGTCTTAGGAATCATTGTCCTAATAGAAAACTGTCTAATTTAAATGTCCATGTCCTTAAGAAAACAAAATGTACAGAATCCACAGATATTATACAGTCTTAGATTTCTATCTTTTCCTCTGATACATTCATATGTGTGGTGATCAAGAAAGTTTTTGTTCAAGAAGTTAATCTGGTCACCTGCTTCTTGACGTGTGATGGATTTAAGTGTCAAGTCCAACGTCCGCATAGCTACATAGTTATAAATAGTAAACCATGAAAGGGTGTGCCAAGTTAACAACATTAATTTTCAAAGCAACTTATAAAACAATGATACAATAGTGGCCTAAATGGTGAAGAAACTGTTACAAACCAATTCCTGCCGCGTTTTCCAAAATAACCGCGATAATTGAATATCACGAATGATTACATTACGAATCATTTTAACCTACGATATATACATGTAATGAGGTACGGGCAGATTTTCCTCTCACGAAATGTGGCTCTAGTGTGAATTAGAACTTGCTCGCCACAAGTCTTTTGTTTCACGTTGCAAAACATGTTGCGCTTTGCGGTTTCATCTGCGACGTACTTGGTCTACCCATTGTAACGTCGCGCTGATGACGCTGCAGTTGAATGTCCAGAAGCTCCGAAATGACTAAATATGTCCCACTTCGGATGTCTGTCGGTAACCCATTAACTGAAATCCGTCTTAACCTGATATTCTACCTATAATACATTGGGCCTACTACAATACCAAACTATACATGCGGCATAGCATTTGGGAACTTTTGGCCAATTAACGTCCAAGTCATATCAAGCGCTTGTTAGTGCTCCGGGAGGACACCTGTGCAGCTCGGTGTATAGTGGGACCTTATCTCGTTTGGTCGGGCAATGTAATACAAAGCTGATGATATACTGCTTCTGGTATCTATTCCGTTTACTTTTGATACTGGGAATTGTTTCCTTATCGCTGAAAAAAGCGCTGGGCCGCCCTAGCACCCCACTGTTAGATCATCTCGATTTCATACCTAGGATTATTTGTATTTCTCCTGTCAGTTATAAACTTTGAAGAAGACTAATAATTAAAATACAAGGCATCAGGCCTGCACACGTTAGTGTGATATTTTTTGTTGATAACTTGGTAGTATTGATACAAAAAACGTATAAATATCGTACATAGGTATCAGCCAGATAAAGGGACCCAACTCTCAATGTCCTATGAGTGAAATTCATCGTGTGGTGTTGATGCGAGGAATATGCCATTGGGTTCAATAGGCTCATTATGTGTTTCTTTTCTTGTCGGAGAATGAACTAACCACAGAGGAAGGGACGCAACTCTAAGTGTCCCTATGGCCAATAATATCTAAAACTCGATGGCAAATTTCTCATGGATTTACCACTGAACCATTTGACATTTTCTCTTCCAGATGATATTTGCGTTCACATCGCTCCATTTTATCGAAATTTAGACTGTGAACGCTCTCTACACACGTCCATACCTATCATTTTTCCCCAGTTTTTCTGCCCAACCCAATTAAATGCAGAACTGATTTCTTCAAATTACATTAGCGTTTTTAGGTTAGAGTTGCAGGTATTTTTTTTTACCACACAGTGTATTCTCTAAAATGTTTTATCAGATACACACATCGAATAAAGTCGAATAAATTATATCTATCTTTCCCTTCAAATAAAAATTATGTATAGTATAGAAGGTAAACCCAGGAATATATGCATGCAAACATTAGTAGTATAGAGTTCGCGTTCCCATGAGCGAGGCGCATCAGCGTGACGCCAACGCGAGGTGCGCCAACGGTCCAATAAGCGCAGCTCCATGAGCTTTTGCGCCCAAACTGACCAATGAGGCGCGTGACGTCACCCGTGAGAACAGCTCCTTCAGCTCCATTTCGCGCCCATACGTCCCATGGGCGACTACGTGGTCTTGGCGCCTAAGGTGTGTCGTTGAGTCCGCCCTCAACGGACCACTAGCGCAGCTCCTTCAGCTCCTTCAGCTCCTTCGCGCCCAAACGGATCCGCTCTTGGCGCCTGGTAATGTGTGACGGACGAATGAGCAATCACGTGTCTTGGTATGTTGGGATTGAGCAGCACATTCAGCTCTTTGGCGCCCAAACTGACCAATGGGTGATCACGTGGTTGGTCTTGGCGCCTGAATTTTGTTGACAAACGCAGGTACACTGGATAATATATATCCGCTGCCTGGGATAGGTTCACTCACTATAAACAGACACAGGGACCGGTCGCCAGGAATCTCGCAAACAGCAGCAGCACCGGCCGCCGCCGCGGGGACGGAAGGGGGGACCGAGAACGCTTGGGGGCAGAGACTCAGACCCGGTCGATACCGCTCCCCATGCATTGTGCAACTACGCCGACAGTCAAGCGGCTTACATCCGCGTTCAGCCCCTACTCAACGCATGGATCAAAGTGAGTCAAGCCAGCGTGTCGTCTTTGCTGACCCAGCAGTGGCAGGCGGACAAGGTTGACATGGCAGTGTTTGTCAAAGAGAACGACAACCGTTACCTACTTACCTGCATCGACGTTCTCTCCAAGTGCGCTTGGGTGGTTCCACTGCGCACCAAAACCGGTGCTCGTCCTGACCGAGGCGTTTTTAACGCATTTTCAAGACGGGATGTCGACCGTTGTACAAACAAACGGACGATGGCAAAGAGTTTCTGAACAGACCGCTCCAGGCATTTTAAAGGACAACGGCGTGTTTTTTCTTTGAACGTTTAACGAGACCAAAGCGTCCGTGATAGAACGGTTTAACCGTACTTTGAAAGGACGCATGTACAAATATTTCACCGTTCACAACACTCGGCGGTACCTGGACGCCTTACCGGCGCTGGTCTGCAGCTACAATCGAGCCGGAGTATACCGCGGGCCCCCATCGAAGTCACCACCCAGAACCAGAAAGAAGTGCGTCAAGCCTTGTACGGTCCACCCACGTCCAAACGATCGGTGTACCGTTATCTCGCCGGCGATCTTTTGCGTATGAGTAAAATCACATTCTGGTGTATATATGCATCGTCCGCACCCTCGTCAGCCTGTCGTGTACACATTGGAGGACTTGAATGGGGAACGGTTGTTCGGGACGTTTTACGAGACCAAACTGCAACCGGTGACGGCCGTGGTAGACAAG